>NC_089811.1:39689709-39989709 GCF_029633855.1 Hoplias malabaricus | reverse complement strand
AAATTACTATCAAAAGCTTCCTTGTAGTTCAGCAATTAAGATTCACAAGTATTCAAGCATTTTCCAGGTTTTCCTTGTTTTGATCATTCTGACAAAAGGCACCAAAAAAGTGGCTTTGAAATTCCACAACAGCCATTCTGAGATACACAGAGACTGAATGTCAGCACTGATTGCTATCACAGTTGCTACTACAGGCCTGTGCAGCATGTTGCTGTTTTTATACACTTCCACTCCAACCGCACTGGCTTCCAGTTCATCCAGAGAAATCTCCCAAAAAACAGAGAGAGAGATGTTTTTGCTCAAAAAGTACCAACTCAAGTCATATTATTAATGCCAACAGCAGTGTCTTGTTTGGCTGCAACACGAGTACAGGCTTAAAAATGCTTTTAGTTTTTCTTAAATATAACACGTATTTGAACTCTAAGACTGGGTTTTATTGTGCAACGTCACAAATCTGCTCGGAAGTGACATACAAATGGAATGGGTATTTCTAATCGTATAAGTGGGGCCACTTGGACGCCTATAAATAACATCGCAAACAGTGATTTTGGTCTGGCATTGTACGTAAACTTCAGGTCTGTCGAAATCAGTCTCGGTCCAAGATCGTTGTTATGACTTGATAGTCTTCATTTTGCAGTGCCGTCCGATTTTTAACCGTTCACTTTCACCTATAATCCCAATTACAGCACAGATCTGAGTCAACAAACAGGATCTAAGACCAGAACAACTTCTTAACAAATATAAACAGAGATCCTTGGTCAATACTACTGCCCTTCCAAACTCAACAAACCAACAACGGAGTATCCACATTCCATTTTAGACAATAAGAAGCCCTTGAATGGCACTGGATCACAAATACATGCAAATACTAATTACGGTTCACTACTAAACACATAACCTACTTCCAATACATGTACCTAGGCTTAACAAAAAGTCTAATATGGTTTTATACTGGCTCATTCATTTTTTTTTTGGAATGACAACATATGTAAACTCCAGTTAAAATTTAAGGCATTTTTGAGATGCAATTCTTAACTCTTCATAAGAAGTGTGAAAAAAATAACAAAAACAAAAAACCAAACTGATCTTTCCCCATGACAGACACACAAATACACACACACACGTAAAATAATATCCACCCTATTCAGTCACCTACATAATGGAAAAAAAAGTTACATTTGCTCTTGGGTACTTTGGAATGTTAGGCAGACTGGTCCTCAAGTATAACTGGCTGCTGAAATGTTCCATGAATGACACTCTCTTTCCTGTTTAATACTGAACAGCACGTTGTTATGATCCACCAGTGCTCTTCCACAGAAACATGAGGGAAAAAAAATTCCTACAAAAACACCTAAGAATGTCCATGTCCGTTTTCTCAACCTCAACCACTGGATGATGTTTTGGCAGGCAAGACATCTCAGACTCATGCTCTGAGACCTGGGGGGGGGGGGGGGGGGGACAACAAGAAAAAGTATGTTAAATTAAAATATTTCTACTTTTTTTATAAAGTAATGTGAACACATATTTGGGCAATGTTATTATTCTCAAAAGCAAAACAAAAACACATTCTATAATGCTGTCATTTACACAGCAGAGCTCGGTTGCCACTGATTGGTCCAACTAGAATAGAACCTATTACACCACAGTTAGTTCTGACCCTGCAATGTGATTGGTTGAGAGAGGTTCCAGGAAGTGCCGTTATTGCACGATAATGACACCCTGACCGAAGCTCTTCAGGTATCACTCTGCATAACGCCTGTAACCTAGCAACAATGCCAGTATTTACAAGACAGTGGTGGGGTGTCTGGACTTTGCTTAATTTTCCATTCATGCACCTCTTTTTAAATAATGTAAAGAATTATGGTGCGGTGTTGAAAACAAAGGAAAATCTCAAGGAAATAAAGAAAACCTAATAATAAACGGTGATAACGAACTGTGGTATAATTGCAATAATACACCCGAGGCTTGTGCTCTAACATGAGATATTGCCTCTGGTGTACTTAACAGTTATTGGGATAACAAATATATTTCAGGCAGGGTCTTACCCTTCTCACATTTGCTTCCTTGCTTCTCCTGCTTCTCAAAGTTCAGTCTGTTCTGTTCAACAGCAGTGCCATTGGACTCAGGGCTGCTGCTGCGCGAGGGGCTTCCTTCCTCGTTCTGGTAGGCCAGGTCCAGTTGCTGCTGGGCCAACTTCAAGTGCCTACGAAGCCTCTCCAGCTCTCGGGAAGACGACTCGTCACCGAATGACTCGCGCCCCGAGTCACCCAGATTGTAGTCGGGTTTCATGCCCATGGCCATTTTGCCCGTGTTGTCCTTTTTCAGGGCAGTGTGGTAGCCAGGGGGCGCTGTCGGGACCTGACTGCACATCAATTGCCTTTGGCCAGTCATTGGCATGTGGTGGTGGCGTCTTGCCCTCCTTTGGAAAACATCACGGATGCCGCTGATACCCAGGTGGAGGATCTCAAGTACAGTGAGGAACAGGCATAATGAACTCACTGCATACATGATCAGCAAAAATATGGTCTTCTCTGTGGGACGTGAAACGAAGCAGTCTACTGTGTGAGGGCAGGGGCTACGCGTGCACACATATGAAGGGGCTACCTCAAAGCCATACAAAATATACTGGCCAAAAAGGAACGAGATCTCAAAAGCAACTCGGGAAAAAAGCTGGAACACATAGACCTTCATTAGGCCGTCACGTTTGATGCGCCTTCTCCCATCGTGCTTCTTTTTCGGCTTTTCAGGCTCCTTCTCCTTCTCCGGCACGATTTCCTCACACATCATAGGGTCCTCCTCACCATTGTCCTCTGCCTCCTCGTAGTCACGGTTGGCACCACGATTGATCATGGGCATGCGCTTGCGTGAAGGTGACCTGTAGTCATCGTCATCCATGCGGGCGATCTTGTGCATGGCGAAGCCCAGGTACATGATGGTTGGGGTGGTAATCATAATTATCTGAAAGACCCAAAACCTGACATGCGAGAGTGGTGCAAACGCATCATAGCACACATTCTCACAACCAGGCTGCCCCGTGTTGCACACAAATTTACTCTGTTCATCGTAGTATATCGACTCGCCACCCACCACTGTCAAAACAATGCGAAAAACGATGAGCAGCGTAAGCCATATCTTTCCCACAAAGGTGGAGTGGTTGGAGATCTCCTCCAGGAGTCGCGTAAGGAAACTCCAGCTCATGGTATTACTGCTACAAAACTCTTCTCAGCACTGGAGAGAGAAAAAAAAAACATGAGAAATTAAGACCAGTTCTAAACCAGACAGGCCTGACTGCACATGAAATATCACCAGTGTTTTCTTTTATTAATTTCATTAATTAAAATTAATAAATGAAAAATGTTTATCATTTAATTTTTTTTTTAAACATTCCACCAATTTTCAAATCACACATTTTTGTTCCCAGAGTAAAGTAGAGCTAAATGTTTTGGGAACAATAGCTATTTACTATTTTTCTGACAGATTTAATTTGCAGTTTAATTTCAAGCTTCAATTTATTATTTACTGTGTAACATTTGAAAACATGACTGTTCATTACTATGGTACAATTAAAATCCAAATAACTATTCTATATTCTAATGCAAAAATAAAAAATTCATTAGAATGTATCTGTGTAAAGTATAGAACATTTTGTATAAAGAGCCATGAATATCTGAAGTTAAACATGATTTGTTTATATATTTACAGACCTATGCAACACCCCTGTTTAAGTAATATATTTTACTGATTTTCTAAATAAAAATAAGTCACCACATCCTCTACAGGGAACACACTTCTGTATATTTTAATACAAATTTAATTTATATCTACAGAAGTTAACATATTGGTGTACTTCGTATAAATCTATACACAGAACTCATAATATATTACACAACAGTTAGTTCTGGTCACGCAATCTGATTGGTTGAGAAGGGTTTCTAATGCAGTTATTTCACAACCTCTATCTGTCTACAGTTTACTTGTGTGAAACATGAGTGGAAATTTATATAGAGGTAAAAACAAAATGTCTTAAGAGCTGAAGCATAAAGAGAGCAATGGCTCAGAGTGATGCAGAGGTTACATCGAGATTATACACCGATATTAATGCCTATAAAAATCACTTGCACCACATCACAGTCATACTGATTAGGAGGCAGTGTGTTAAGGTTTTTTTTTACCTTTTTGAGCCCTTTATACAAAGTAACACTGTTTGAAATTAAAAAACTACTGAATATCTGTTTGTTGACGGCTACTTTCAACCTATGGTGCTTTCACATGTCGATATTTTTCCATGAGGCCATGACTTAAAGACTACTCCACAATAAGAGTGTGCTGTGACTTCTTTTGTTGTACATCCGTGGTCTCAAACTGAAAATATTCTCATATCACTGACGTGCTGCTATTCTTCAGGACTAAAACACTCAGTGTTACGCCAGAGGACATTCGTGAGCATCACAAACATACGTTCCTCTGGTCTCACATGCTACTTGTCTGTGGGTGTATACGCAGGGGTCTTGAGCCACTTCTAATTGGTGGGCATGTCTGGAGCACAGCACTTCTGATTGGTTGGCATACCTGCCCTGCGCTAGTCAGTTGTGTTACTACACTGAATACTCTGTCCCTCCTATTCATCTTGCTAATCCCCCACTGTGGCTTGATCATATTTACCCACCTTGGTTTAATGGGATAGAAATGTAAATATGAAAATGTGCTCAAACTTGGCGCCCAAAACAATTTACATTAGTAGATTTTTCTGCCCAATTTCTATGCAAACACTTCCAAGAAGGGCTCTTATGCAGCTCATATAAGCTAAAGAAAGTCAAGGCCTAGCTCGCTTACATTTTACTCGAGCATAGATAAACAATATTTAAAAAAGGCTTAGGCTTGTTCATTATTTATTCCCCTCCCTTCCCAGTATCAGAGGTTGTATCACGGCCTAAACATAGCTTTCCAATATTTGCAAAATCTTCAAACAGATTAGTTACTATTGAGCAGTCAGGGAGCATTCCTTCTCACCAATACAGCTGTTCTCATCTGTATATGAATGTTTTATTGGTTGTAGACAGGCCACAGGACACATTTTAAACTAGCCACCAATGTTTCCTTTTATCAAAATGATGAGAAAGAATAAACTCATTACATCATCACATTTCAGGTCCTTGAATGAACCATGAATGAAACAATAAATGACTGATCCACTAGATGGAGCCACACCAATATTGAAAATCCCACCCACATTTTACATCTTTAAATTCAGAGGATTACAATTTAAAATAATCTTTATTACTAGAATTCACAATTGCATTAAGTCAGTACTTATTTTTTAGGCTATCCACTAGATTTAGAAGTGAGGAAAATGCATATTGAATAAAATGAAACAAGAAAATTAAGTAAAAATACTCAAAAATAATATTAAACATACATAATTAAAGAAGTGCCTATATAAGGGTAAGATGTCAATGCTAGCTAGTGCTTAAACTTCAAATAACACGTGCAATTGACTTTCCTCTGGAGTTTTGTAATACTGAAGGTGTCGAATTGCCATCTGCTAGACCAATGTGGGTTAACACCTAATTACTGAAACAAGTTCAAAACACACACATCCAGGTCGTAAGAGTGTGTCGACAAACTGAAAGGTGGGCTGGCTCACAAAGGAACGAGAAACAAAAGGTCTACTTTGATCTGCTCCACAGATCCAACAAGCAAATTTTCTTTAAAGAGAGGAGAAGAAAAGAAGGAAGAGAGAGAGATTCCCCAGAATGTATTTGAACTGTGAATGTGACAAACACTAGGCTGTGTCTAAGTTCACCTGCACCACCCATTGCAAACAAGTGCCATTTTGAGCCTATTTCTTGCCTATTACACTTCAATGGTTCCACTTTACCTGCAACTGTCTGTGGCCCACAACATTCAGTCTGTGCCAAGTTCTAGAATATTCATAAAGGAGGAATGCCTTCCCCTCCCAGGGCAAGTAGCATCATGTCAAAATAAGCCCAGAACAGACTTACATCACACGGCTTAGCTTTCCTAAAAGAGGAGACTTCTAATTTCTGTGGTACAGAAGCATACTTGAAAGCTGTTCAGCATGTAATACAATATAAATGACGGGTTGAGCACATGCGCAAGGTAGGATCCATTTAAATAACTGCATACAATGTGATGCTAATGATAAAACTGCAGTCAGAGAGTGAGGTGGAAGGATTTATTGGAGGCTGTATCTCCGCACTGTAAAACACATGCTGTGCTCTAAAAACAGGCATCAAATCAATGCAATTTGTACTTAGAGACAACGCATCCATTTGGTATTTAGCGGCATAATGAACCTGTTGTGACAGGCCTCTTCACCCACAGCTGGTGCCCATCCGGCTTTCTACTCCACACTAGCCTCTACTACCAAAACACCTTGCTAGCTGAAGGACCATCTGGTAAATCACTCTAAATACCTTTAAGGAATGAGGAGGAATTCTTATGTTTCTTCATCAAAGAGAAACCAGAATCAGTATTCACAAGCTTTCAAAGCAAACAGACTGCAAACTGCAATATCTAATAAAAGAGTACCAATAGGGAGTAATCACATGTTTATTTTTTTATTTTTATTTTTTTTTTTAAGTCCAATAATTCATTCATTCATTGTCTGTAACCCTTATCCAGTTCAGGGTTGCAGTGGGTCCAGAGCCTACCTGGAATCATTGTGTGCAAGGTAGGAACACACCCTGGAGGGGGCGCCAGTCCATCACAGGGCAATACACACACATACACTCACACCTACGGACACTGAGTCGTCAATCCACCTACCAACGTGTGTTTTTGGACCGTGGGAGGAAACCGGAGCACCTGGAGGAAACCCACGTAGACACAGGGAGAGCACACCACACTCCTCACAGACAATCACTCGGAGGAAACCCACGCAGACACGGGGAGAACACACCACACTCCTCACAGACAGTCACCCGGAGGAAACCCACACAGACACGGGGAGAACACACCACACTCCTCACAGACAGTCACCCGGAGGAAACCCACGCAGACACGGGGAGAACACACCACACTCCTCACAGACAGTCACCCGGAGGAAACCCACACAGACACGGGGAGAACACACCACACTCCTCACAGACAGTCACCCGGAGGAAACCCACGCAGACACAGGGAGAACACACCACACTCCTCACAGACAGTCACCCGGAGGAAACCCACGCAGACACGGGGAGAACACACCACACTCCTCACAGACAGTCACTCGGAGGAAACCCACACAGACACGGGGAGAACACACCACACTCCTCACAGACAGTCACTCGGAGGAAACCCACACAGACACGGGGAGAACACAACACACTCCTCACAGACAGTCACCCGGAGGAAACCCACGCAGACACAGGGAGAACACACCACACTCCTCACAGACAGTCACCCGGAGGAAACCCACACAGACACGGGGAGAACACACCACACTCCTCACAGACAGTCACTCGGAGGAAACCCACACAGACACAGAGAGAACACACCACACTCCTCACAGACAGTCACTCGGAGGAAACCCACACAGACACGGGGAGAACACACCACACTCCTCACAGACAGTCACCCTGAGAAGTCTAATAATTAAATGGTTAAAATTTAACATGTTTTTCACAACTGAGATTATGGAGTCTCTAGATGTTTCGGCACCACTGTTAAAAACATGAATACTTCTTTACAAGAAACAAACAAAAACAAGCAGGGTGACTATCCATGAGAGCAAGCATCAACTTCACAGAAACAGCTTTGTGGGAGACATCTGGGAGAGTAGTTAACGTTTCAGTCCAAACACTTCACCTCAGACAGAAAACGAAGAAGCAGAACTTGCAGAGACACAGAAAGAAAAACTTCTAGATAATAATCACTGCTACTACAAAATGGAGTGAAGCTACCACCTGGAACAATGTGAACATACAGCCAGTGTCTGAATATCATTAACCAACTGTACGTCTTATAAGAAAGCATAATTAATCCTGTTTTATGGGACATAGGGAAGTATAACATTCGAATTTACAAACAAATGTTGTGCCGTTACTATGGCACACTCTCTACAGTTATTGAGTGTTTTTATGAAAATGGCTCCCTATATGATGCTACGATTTAAAGACTATGCTCATCCTGTTAAAAAAAAAGGATTGTCTCAAACACTTAAAGAGGGCTCTGTCAAAAGCCCTCCACTGGTGTGGTATGTGTCAAAATATCCGAGACTTCTAACAGACGCCTAGCTCTTTACGTCTATTCTATATGCTTTTTCGAGAGACCCCTTTCAGACTGAAAAACAACCTCTGACAATAGATCCCACATGGTCTGCTCACCACAGTCAAAACACTGGGGGAGTAAAGCTGAGAAGCGATAAGAAAGAAAAACACGTTCAGACAAGAATTAACTGTATTTCAACATAAATGTGAGGGGAAAAAAACTGAATACGTGAATAAAGCCCACTTATATTTAAACAAGTTGGACAAGCAAAGCTGAAAACACTGAACTGGATTTCTGAGGGGTCGGTACGTAGGAGAAAGTTCGATGCTGAGCCCTGTAAATTTCACTAAACCAACGTAAAAGAAACCTCAAAAAAACAAAAAAAAAAACACTTCGAATCCTAAGTCAAAGGGGGTATTATTCCACTGTCGGAGTAAAGGCGGTTGGGTGGCGTCTGCAACGTGTCGCCTCAGACTGGCCCGCAGCAGAAGCGACGTTGGAGCAGCTCCTTTTTCGAATTTTCCTTTCCACCTTAAAAAATGCGGCGGTTACATTCTGGCGCCAGTTTATTTAAGGTGGAAAGGAAAATGCGAATAAGACCCTAGCGAACTGGGAGTCGGTGTGGTTCAGTTAGCTAACTGACATTAACGTTCCGCTTTAAAGTGACTTAATAGTTGTGTTTAAGACCCGTATTTTAGAGTTTAATGTTCAGGCGGGCTAATCGCGCCTAAAGTAACGGCACCCCAAAAATGTGAATCCGAAGTATAGCTAGAGTTGAGCGTTACTATTGTTCTCACGCAGAGGCGGGAATTACTGCACTCTCCCTGAGAGACACTTTGTTTAAACTCGTGAAATAGCTAAAACTGCAATTTCCCCTAAAGACTAACTAATGGAAGAGACGTTTAAACGCACCTCGTGGTTAAAATGTAATTTAAAGCTAAGCTAACGCCACATGACGGGACGCTGTAACGTAAAGAATAAAGGAGAAAGACCAACATACCGTTACGAGTAGATTTCCACTCTCTTTCCTTTGGTGTGTGAACTCAAGTAAAATATCACCACATTTTTATATCTACAGACTAAAGTTTTCACACCTCCACCCATTCAGAAAACTCTCATGTCTCTCCCGCTGACTGGGTGCTAGAAAGACCGTGTGGACAAAGAGCCTCCCGAAATCCCTTCTCCTTCTCCTCCTCCGCCTTTTCTCCTTCCTCCCTCCTACGGCACCCCACCCCCAGCAGGCCCCAACATCTCAAACCCCAGTCTGACTGCCCTCTGCGTGTTTACCACTCATACTCACTTATTTAATCATTCACCATTCATTCCCGTTCTCCACATTAATAAACCCTTATTGTGTGTTCACTCTTTAATCATCTACTGAAGCAGTCAAACTATGATTTTCTACAGCAGACTCCTCCATCTGGATGATTGAAATCATTTTGTCTATTAATATCCACATCAAACTTTTCTTGTTTTACGTTTCATTGGTTTCTTTGAGGGTTTGAACAAATCATGAAGCTATAAAGTGAATTTGAACACTTCATTTGCTGTGTTGAATCAGGACATACAATGCAAATTAGACTGCAAATATAAAACTAAATTGTAATCCAAGAATTAAACAACATTTTTAAGTGTTAGACCACTATTTGCCTTTAAATATATGCTACTTTACAGTGCTAACCTCCCTATTTTCCTAATAAATATAGTGTTGATAATAAATATGGTTTTGTACATGAAAGACCTAATAAAGCAGTGACTATTCCAAAGTCGTAATGCAACAAATTACTAGAGTAACTTGTGGGAAGCTCCTGTGCTGGAATCGGTGCTCTATTTTTTGTTGTTGTTGTTGTTTTCTCTTGTTTACACACCTGACTCAGCTCGTAAAACTTTCATTACTAACAGATGAGTTGAATGAGGTGTATCAGAGCAGGAGAACCTCAAACCCACACTGGCGCATAGCACACACAAGGCAGTAGTAATGAAGAGAATGGGTGGTCTTTTTGCCACAGATTTTGAGATACAGCTACAGTACAGAAAATGTACATTTAATAATAAAAAGTCAAACAGAGCTGCCTCAGAGTGGCACTGAATGGATATTGTGGACTGTGTAAATCTCCACTAATCTCCAGACCCTTACATACTGACACACGGTCTGCACATGGTCACTGCTCGCGTGGCAATAACAGCTTCCTCTCTTTCTGCTGGAGAGGGGCGTTCGGAAGTCATTGTTATTTGAGATCTTTCCTCAGTTGCATTTTTTTCAAAGCATGGAGTGTTTTTACAAAGCATGGAGGGGCTCCTTCTGTTTTTTTTCACAAGCCTCTCAGAAGTTGTTTGCTTGGGTCTCTTATCATTGAGTTTATCACAAAAATAATGCCCTCACTTATAAACAAACAACAAACAAACAACAGCTTTTAAAGATTTAACGCAGTGGGTTTTTTTTAAATTAACAAAAGTAAATCCTGAAATAAATAGAAAACATTGTATTTAATGTGTTCTGTTTGTTTAAGAGGATACACAAAAACAGCAAACTTTTGTGTACATCTTATGTGTTTTGTGTGAATGTAGATACAAACAAAAATATTTGACAGAGAAATGCTATAGTTTAAATGAATGGTCATACACTGTGAAAAAAAAAACATCCTGTAAGAATCAACAACAAAACGAATAAAGCACACAAAAATAATGGTGAAGAGCAGTATTTTCAGGTGTATGTAGCAATTATATTTGCATATGATTAACATAAAAATCCAGGTAATTATCAACATAGAATCTAATTTGAGTATATTTAAAAAAACATTAAGTTATAATGAAGTGTGGATCTCCACTGTTTCAGTTACTAGTACCTCAAAAAAAATAGATCCTTTTCATTCATTCATTCATTGTCTGTAACCACTTATCCATATTCCAGGTTCTGGTGGCTCCGGAGTCTATCTAGAGTCACTGGGTGCCAAGAAGGAACACACCCTGGAGGGGGCACCAGTCCTTCACAGGGCAACACAGACATGCATACATTCACTCACACACTCACACCTACGGACACTTTTAAGTCACCAATCCACCTACCAACGTGTGTTTTTGGACTATGGGAGGAAACTGGAAAACATGGAGGAAACCCACGCAGACACAGAGAGAACACACCACACTCCTCACAGTCACCCAGAGGAAACCCACGCAGACACAGGGAGAACACACCACACTCCTCACAGACAGTCACCCGGAGGAAACCCACGCAGACACAGAGAGAACACACCACACTCCTCACAGACAGTCACCCGGAGGAAACCCACGCAGACACAGAGAGAACACACCACACTCCTCACAGACAGTCACCCGGAGCGGGAATCGAACCCACATCCTCCAGGTCCCTGGAGCTGTGTGAGTGTGACACTACCTGCTGCACCTCATTGTGGCTGCACCTGTTTTTAACAGGTTTGTGGCCAAACCTCACCACAACCATAAATCAAACCACCATAAGACATTTCACAGGCATCAGACAATAACCTTTTTTGAGGTTAGTTTTAGATGCATTTAACCCTTGAGATGTCAGGTTTATCTCCAGCAATGTGAAACACGCTGTTACACTAATATTAACAAGATATTGTTACCAAACCTCTCTAAATTATTGATACAACTGACCTTTTAATTCTGTACTCATTTAGAAAATTCTGTGGAGTTCCTCTTTATCTGAGCAGGCTTTCAGTGAGCAAACACGGGGTGAGTCTCTGCTGATGCCACCACAGCTTTGTTCTGGTGAACATAGTCATGAACTCTTAGTCATTAGAGAGAACAGATGTGGCTTTGTGGTGTTCTCACCTAACAGTGTTTTTTTTGTGGATGATGAATGATTACAGAACATGCTTCATTTTGCAAAAGCAGAAGGAGGTTACAAAGTGGGTGTAATGCTGAGGCATCACATATCTGAAGCAGTAGGGGAGGAGAGTTTTCCTGAACAGCTCCAAGAGTGCTATCACATACTTGAGACAATCTCCATGCCAACCCTTGTAATAAGTCTTTGTGCTAATATTCCCTGCATGGAGTTTCAATGGCTATTTACTGCATACCTCTGGTAATTTAATGGAAGCTCCAAGATTCACTGAAAGATAAGTTTGTCTGGTGGAAGCACATTCTTTTTACTGTTTGGGTGCAAGGAAATTCCAATATCTGGAGCAGCATGTCACATAAGTACATCTCACACAAGTAATGGCATCTGGTTTGTAGTATTTTTATGGCGCTTCATGCTAGTTTTGCCAATAAACACAAATTTCCATGTTCAAAATATAACATACTGCACATCAGACACCAACCACAAAGAGCAGTTGTCCAGGAGCCAGGTAGTGTTTACTGATTGCGTGTATGCCAAACCAGACTTTTACACGCTGCAGTAATTAACAGTATTGTGCCGTAAACATTCACCTTGTGGTTACAGTTCAATTCACAGGTTGGAAATGAACTGCAGTCAGGTGCCTGCTACTAATCTTAACCATCTGCGCAGTCAACTTGCATGTGTTTTTGTTCTTCTTTTGTGTTTTCCAATGCTATTCCAGTTTGCTAGACAAGGTATTAAAAATGAGTTTTAGACAGGATGAGAAACCACATTTTCAGAAATGTTTCGTGAAGTGACGTGGTTCCGGTAAGAACCATTTTGCTATTTTATTTAAATGTGTAAAGAAGCTTAAGGCTGAGTGATGGGATTTTAAAGGGACATTTAAAGCGGGAAAATAGACCAATAGGAGAAAATGAACGGTGCTGTTCACACCACATTGTGTTTTCAAACGTGTGTATGGGAGTGTTGGGGGGCTGGGGGTACAAGGCAGTGGGGGTGGGGCAGATCAGACGGCTCCTCTGCTTTGTTGTTTCTAAACTGGTTGATAGAGCAAAAGGGTCATTGGTGAATGTTCCATTCCATCACTTAGTTCCTCACTGCCTCACCAACCTTCTCTCCCACCCAAATATTGTCGAATTACAAGCAGAGAAGTGAATGGAACACAATGGAACCCCTCCAACTCTGCAGGGAGTGGGGGTTGCCATGGAAACAGAGTGGTCTGCCCTCAGACTACCCCCACCATTAAAACAGATGGTTGGAGGTAGAGGACTTCAGGGCTTGAGTTAACCAGAAATTTACTGAAAATGATATATTTTTCCCTCCTATCGCCTGAAAACTGAGCCTAAGTGACCTATATCATCAATACAAAAGACACTTTAGGATATTTGTTTTGGGACAAATGCATCAAGGCTTGGAACTACTCCAGCATCCAGAAGCTCAGAGTTATATTTCAAAAATTAAAATCCCAATCCAAATAACGTTTTCACATGTAGTACCCCAAACACGATTATCAACACCATCAACAGCACAAGTACAGAACATGTAACTGATCTCTGCCACTGAGCTTGAGCCCCCATTATGCAACAAAGTTCTTCTGTACTTAAAAGTGCAACTGCCATTTCCTGCAATGAATCTTCCTCACAGTAGGGACCAGGATGTGTCATAGCTTCTGGATTAAACCTAATTTAAACATAGCTGCCCCCATGAAATTTCAGGGGTAGAGGCCCGACACTGGGCTGATCTGAGATTTAATTAAAACTCAACAACAAAGAAGTAGGCTCAGAGCTGAACTTTTACAGGACTGACAAAGGAATTTTAGAGGCATGTTCTACAGAGCAGACTGCATTAAGGGAACCAATGAGAAAGTGGTGGGGGGAACTTTAAAAGCAGAAAGAAATTGTTAATTGCTAATCTGAGCTAAATGGTATGAAAGGGGAAAATTTAATTTTGTGTTAACTCTTACAACACCCATAATTTGTTATTTTGGCCTTTCATAGACTGGGAAAGGTGTTGCTTTCAAACAGATCACACACATTTTAATGTGAATAGAATAGCTTTTTATTGTCGCTGAGAAAACAATGTTCAGAACAGTGTTAAAACAGTGAAATACAGTTTTAGCATCCGCTCTCAGGCAGCAGTTAAAATATAAAATCTATACATGTGCAAAATAGCAGATTGTACAGAGGTGTTAACACAGAAGATATATACAGGCTTCATTTAAAAGTGCCGTGTGCAATTGCTTGTCCATTACAATGGGTGTTTGTCCATTGATTCTACTGATTATCAATTGGTTAAAGTAGTTGGGGATGGGGGTTGATGGGTTGATGGGCATAGAAGCTGTGTTTCAACCTGTTTGTGATCAGGAGCAGTGAAGCATCACCAAAACACACTAATCTAATAATTGATAATAACATCTAAGCTGGTAACATTTTAAATATTCCACAGTATTTAGAATATACCCAGTCCTTTCAAAAATATTTCAATTAATTAAAACATAGCATTAAGGATAACTTCTTAATCTTTGAATTATTCGGCTGAAGATATAAAACATGTTGCTCAGTATTTCAGTGAAAAACAATTCAGTTTAAAGTCTATTGAATACCAGACCAGAGACTTTATCTTTCTTGGCCAGTTGTCAGGTCATCCAGACTCACTGAAATAGGCTGGGTCCTTCTCCATTGGTAAGGGTTGCAGAAGTCAGTTTAACAGAAGGAAGAATTTAGATCTGCAGCATACTGCAGTCCGTTACACACACCCTCACTGACTCAGCATTTAAAGTAAAAGTAGCTTCTCAGAAAAAAATAGGGTATAGTTCTGTTAGTACATTAAAGGAAAAGGGAGTTCATGCTATCATTAGGGATTCATGCTATTATGAGACTGATGGAAAAGCACACGTCTAATTCATTTGACTACAACTTTTTGACCTCACAAAATATGATAGTTTTGAAAAAATTAGGGGTGGGTTTCCTGTGACTGTCTGTGAGGAGTGTGGTGTGTTCTCTCTGTGTCTGTGTGGGTTTCCTCCGAGTGACTGTCTGTGAGGAGTGTGTTGTGTTCTCCCTGTGTCTGCATGGGCTTCCTCCGGGTGACTGTCTGTGAGGAGTGTGGTGTGTTCTCCCTGTGTCTGCATGGGCTTCCTCCGGGTGACTGTCTGTGAGGAGTGTGGTGTGTTCTCCCTGTGTCTGTGTGGGTTTCCTCCGGGTGACTGTCTGTGAGGAGTGTGGCGTGTTCTCTCTGTGTCTACGTGGGTTTTCTCCGGGTGATTGTCTGTGAGGAGTGTGGTGTGTTCTCCCTGTGTTTGCGTGGGTTTCCTCCGGGTGACTGTCTGTGAGGAGTGTGGTGTGTTCTCTCTGTGTCTGCGTGGGTTTCCTCTGCCAGTGTAATAGAACAGCCAGACTCGAGCCATGCCATTACCAAGACCAACACTCAAGTAGCGGGGTATAATAACTCTGGCTCTAAAGTGTAGAATAGTGGAGCCAAATGTTCTGTAATGATGATGTACACTTGGGGTTACCTTACCAACACAAAATACTGTTTACATTTCCGACATATAGGGCCAATCCTTTATTAGGTGTTTTAAAGTGGTTTTGTGTAATGTATCATTGTAATTTAAAAGTCAACTCAGTTTTTTAAACGTTGTGTAGTATTAAAATGGCAATTTTCAAATTTTGTTAAAGAAAAAAGATCAAAGACAATTGTGTTTTTAATACTATGCAACAGTTACCACAAGATGGCAAACGAATGGGAGAATATTTATTTACAGTAGTTTTAGAATGTTTTGAAGTGCTCTTGGCTGCCTTCGGCTTCCACTAAAGAAAATCATTATTCCATTATTTTTATGTTCATATTTACATCAGTTGCCAGGTACTATTATCCTTTATTTGCCAAACATATTATTCAAAAAGGAATGAATAAAGCCCCATGTCTGTCTTTTCAATTGATTGGCAGCTATCCACTACCAGAAGTCAATAAGTCAATATTCCAGCTTGTTTACATGCTTAAAAAGACCACCATTTTCATGCCAGTGAGATGAGGTCAGGTCCTAGGTTCTATCAGCAGAGCTTAAAAGGGGCCTCACAAAGGCCTCTGGTTACATTTCGGTTTAAAGCTTAGCTCAACCTGAGGCTGAGAGGAATCAGAGAGGAAAAACATACACCAAAAAAAAACAGACTGTTTTCCAAAAGGGCGTCTGAATAAAGAGTCGCTTCTTTACAGCCAGTGAGGACAGTTTCTTCATACGGAATGAGTCCACAGCAAATGCTCAACAACAAGGCAGAAAAAGTGACTGTCTGTCTATGAGTGGAGACTTTGATGACTTCCGTCTGCTACAAGATGTGCCCAAAGGGTGGGTGTGCATTTCTGAGAGCTGGTCAGGGGTCCCAAGACTCATTCGTGAAGAAGAAAGGTCAGCAATCTTAAGTTCTTATGAAAAGCATTTTTAAAGCGCTCTAATATGTTTCTCATCAGATTCTGATCAAAGGAAAGTTGTACATGATGTTAACGATGTGCAATTTTGTCGTTCTTGGTGTTCTTTTCTTTATTTCATTTTTTTTTAAGATTTAAAAACTGTATGATTTGTATAATTCAAAGCAGCAAAATTTCATGTGAAATACTTAACAGCAAATTTAACATAGACAATAAACTTACCAGTACGTTTTTGTTTTGCAAACCCACACACTTGAAAGAAACCCATTCAAGAAAGGGGAGAACAGACCATTTTTTTCCCAGTCACCAAAGGTAGGATGGTACCCAGAACCACATAATCCTGTAGCTGTGTGTTAGCAGCACTACCTCACCATAGTGTCACCATCCTGTTTATTCTAATATTGAACCCTGTACTGTACTCACTCTAGGCCTGTTTGCACTGGACTGTGTTGTACCCAGCCCAAGCAGGACTGCCTCCACTCCCCAGGACACTTACCCCATAAGGCTGCACTGTTTTGCAGAGTAAAGTTCATTAATATATACTTACTTTGTTGTTTGTTTGAAGTCAGCAATGACTCTTAGCCCTCTGACAGAAACCTATAGATGTGTTAAATATGCAGTGCAGCGATTTTCTATTTATTCTGCCACACATAAGTACATTTTGTGAAGGCAGATAATTGCGAATTTGACCAAATGTCTTCAGTTATTTTTGTATGCTCTCGTCTGCCCACATTTCCAGCAAACACCGCACATCAGCAGTTGACCAGAGTGATCCATTTGCTGGTATTTGTTATTTATTTTTTGTCAGTTTACAGTACGTTTTTCTATAAGTGATGTCACGTTCTACAGTAGGTGTAGCATGTCTTAATCCCACTGAATTGTACTCAAGCCTGTCTCTTTAAGCAGGCCAAGGTATGGACCAGTGAATTGTACCTGGGCATGGTACAGCACGCTAACATTAGACAAAAGAATTGGACTTTGTTGGTCAAATGTGTTCAGGCACAGCACTGATAGCACTGAAGGAATTTGTGCAATGAGTAGAGTGCAGAAGGCTAGGAACCAGACCTGTGTTCTTCTAACTTTATGCCTTTAACCAACATGGTCAGATATGTTTGAAAACACTTACTGCACTTATGCACAGAACTTTAAAAAAGACTATTATTCTGCCTTGGTACATCTCTGTAATTTACTGTTATGCAAGAATTCTCATCATCAAGATACAGAACAGTGCTTGATTATTCCACAACATGGTGTTTAAAAAGAGAGAGTTACATAATGTGGAGGAGCACATGACTTTAGAGCTCGCCTTCATTGTTCACTGAACTCACCTGACTCAGTAGAGAGCATGTGCTCCTGCAAATCACTTTCTTACAATTCCTTAAACTTTACTGACTTATTTTATTTAAACCTGAACACAGAAAGCAGGGTTGTATATTATATATTTCTTAAATTATATCATTCTTAAATTAATTCCAAATTTAACAGGAGGGTGTTCCCCCGGCCAGGTCACTGACCTTAACCTTGTGTGTGTGTGACCCAGTAAATCTCAATCAGCCCCATGTGTTTCCACAGATTTGCAATTTGCATTTTCAAAAAAGCCACCAAGTGTCTTCTCTAGACTGGTCAGGGGACTTGTGTCATTTATCACAGGCTTTGAGACCACAGTTAATGTTCAGATGTATAATGTATGACTGGCCACTTGGGTCCTATCAAAAGAAGTTAGCAACGTACCATCATGGTAATTTTGGGTCAAATCATATTTGCCAATGGTAGTATTTAAACATTTGTGAAATTACACATTTTTGACACTGAGACTAGATTTTTTCCCTTTTAACAATTGATTACAAGCAAAATGAATTAGGTTCTATGGCTGAGATATAAATATTGGGATCTGGAAACTATGCCTATGTTGTAAACACAGAATTCTACTTCCATAGCACAGACCAAAAGGCATCTGTCCCTGTCCCTGTCTCAAAAGGCATCTGTCCCTGTCAATGACCTTCAGCTTCTCGTCAGTCATGACAAAGACATTGTCCACACAACGGACATAGCTATTGTCTGTGTCAGATGCTGAAGTGTAAAGTTCAGTGTCTACAAAAACGAACTGAATTCTCAGGAGAGCATCTCTTTGTTTTGAGTGGACTGTCTCAAATCAGAGCCCCTCTTGAGCTCCAGTGAACTCATCGTAAAGTTTTATAGCACAAACGTCTGATTGTGGCAGATGGACAAAGCTGAACTGGCCGTTCATCTCTAAGAATAAGGGAAGACAAGGCGACTTTAATGAACTAAAGTTACGTTGAGCCTCCTAATGTGCTCTTATTCCTTAAGGGACCAGTATTTTTTTAATTTATTGACGACTTGAACCTGAAACAGATTTTAATATTTCATCTGAACATGAAAACATAATAAAAAGATGGAGTGCATTCATGATCAAATCTGTACCTCCCAAATACGCAGGACCTTCATACCAGAACAAGTGGAATCACAAGTAAACCAAATAAAATAATTATTCTCTCTGGACTCTCTCAGCATGCAACAATGCCATAAAACATCTGTGCTGAGACTCGTACATCAAATCAGAAACATTCCACAGTTTCTGCTGCCCATTCCACTCAGCATAGTGCTATGTAGTGCTATGTATCTGAAACCTCACTGAGACAACAGTGAGACTACAACAGTGAGACCTAACTTCTGAGATGTGAATTAAGGTTTTAGGAAGCACTTTGGTGTGTGTGTGTGTTCACTGCCCCTAGTATGAAAAATTGCTCACTAGTGTGTGTTTGTGTGTTCACTGCCATGAAGGGGGTCAAATGCAGAAAAGCAATTTCCTTAAGGGGATCTATAAAGGTGTTTCTTCTTCTTCTTTTTGAAGTCTCCAGAAAAAGACTGAAGATATAAACATTGAAAAGGCAGGGCAAACAAAACGGTGAAGGATATTAAATGATATAAAACCACAATGTAACTTTTACTCAGGACTGATAATAAAATCATAGTAAGAGTGGTCTCTGACTTATGCACAATATTGTTTTTTATAATTATACACAAGATAAGATATAAAATGTCTTATGCCAATCAATTACAGCTTCACATAGGACCCACCCCACTCTCTTCCTACCCGCAGCCACAAAAATCCTGTTATCACACATTGTCCCTACACCTAACCACTAAAGTCGCTGTGGCCATATATCTGTGCGCATATCTGTGCGCATATCTGTATGCAAATCTGTACGCATATCTCTGTGTATATTTGTACGTATATCTGTACGTATATCTGTACGCATATCTGTACATATATCTATACGCATATCTGTACGCATATCTGTATGCAAATCTGTAGGCATATCTGTACGTATATCTGTATGTATATCTGTACGTATATCTGTACGTATATCTGTACGCATATCTTTACGCATATCTGTATGTATATCTGTGTGTATATCTGTACGTATATCTTTACTCATATCTGTATGTATATCTGAGTTCAATGCTATAAATTAAGATCAATGCTATAAATGTGCAATTATTTGTCATTGTTCACCGTACACTGAAATGTGTCTTTCGCATTTAACCCTTCTGTGGAAATGAAGACACAAACACTAGTGCAATAGGGGCTGTAAACACACACCCAAAGCGGAAGGCAGCCACCCCCAGTGCCCAGGGAGCAGTTATGGGGTCGGTGCCTTGCTCAAACAAACCAACAATCTTTTAGTCCTAACCTGTGGCCTAAACCATTACAGATTCTTTGATTTGTTTTATCCAAACACAAAAAGTGGCTAAGGCTTTGAGGTTTGTGTTACTAAAAGCAAAATATCAGCATTGAAGTGAAGTGGTTTGTTTTAATTTTCCAACACTCATCCCACAAATTATCTCATTTGACAAGACAATGGAAATTAATTTGACTTTGTTCCCAGTATTTGCTTTAAATCCCTTCCAGGTTCCCTCTCAGTTCCAGAGTCTGAAGAAACAGATGATCCTTTTGCTTTGGCTGCACACCACCAAATGCTGGACACCTCCCCTCAATATTTCACCACTACTTAAGATGCAAGCAAGCACATGGCTGCACGTTAGATTCACTTTATCTCTCTTTTGTCCCTTTAGCCCAGGGCCTGGGATTAGTCTTCAGCTTTCCAAACTTTGCTTGAACTCAAAAGTGTCCGTAGGTGTGAGTGTGTGAGTGTGTGTCACCCTGTGAAGGACTGGCGCCCCCTCCAGGGCATGTTCCTGCCTTGCACCCAGTGTTTCTGGGGAGACTCCAGACCCACCGTGACCCTGAACTGGATAAGGGTTACAGACAATGAACCACAAGACACAAGGGCACATGGCAAACACATACTATGACACAAAAGACAAAAGAGAAAAAAAAAAAACGTCTTCAAATCTCTATTTGTGGCAGACCACTATTATGTCAGGTCACATACACAAGGTATCATCCAATACTGTAATTATACATCATTTTATACAACCACCATAGATAGATAGATATATTTGGGAAACACTGCCACTTGGAAATGTTTTGGCAAAGTTCAGACCGTCTCCGCCACTCCACCCAAAACCTGTGAGACAAGGGAGGAGATCACCTTTCTATGGCTTTACCTGTTTGCTTTTGCTGATGACCTCAGTCCCCATTACACTGCTCGTGTTACTCCACCTGGAAATAGACCTGTTTAAGAAGGGTGGCCAGTACTTCTTCTAATCCTCCTAATCATTGCTGATGATGTGAAAAACAAAGCGTTGATCTGTTGTGTTTGACTGTCTTTCCAGAGCTTTGTGCTTGGTGCTTTTTGATTTAGGCCTTATGCCAAACGCTCTGTTAAGACACGTGGCTGAATAATGACCTTGACTTCTATATCAGGGACTGGATTTTTTTTTTTTTTTTTGCATTCATTCAGTGGTGAAAGATAAATTTGTTAAAAGTGTTTTGTTTTGTCAGTGGCCTAGAACACACCTCATACAAGCAATGGGATGAAATAGGGTTTTAGCTCAGACGATGAAAGTCTAGGGAACTATTTTCAAAGGGAGTCAGTACTTATAATCCTTTACTGCTGTAATAAGTGTGTGTGAAATCAATTGTGTTGAATGCATCTCAGCTAAGAACTCATGCAGCTGGACCGGTGTGTGGTTGGCTGCTTATAAGATTCTGCAGAAAACAGGAATTAAAAAAAAATAAAAGAAGCAGCAGATGTGGCTTAAAGCTTAGTGCACTTAAGCAAGGCACACAACACTGAACTACTCCCTGGGCACTGTGGCTGGCTGCTTGCTACACTTATGCTTTCTATAAAATTTTTAAGCCAACAGAAAGATTTTATAATAAATATAAAATGTGCCATGGCGGCACGGTGGAGCAGCAGGTAGGTGTCGCAGTCACACAGCCCCAGGGACCTGGAGGTTGTGGGTTCGATTCCCGCTCCGGGTGACTGTCTGTGAGGAGTGTGGTGTGTTCTCCCTGTGTCTGCGTGGGTTTCCTCCGGGTGACTGTCTGTGAGGAGTGTGGTGTGTTCTCTCTGTGTCTGTGTAGGTTTCCTCCGGGTGACTGTCTGTGAGGAGTTGGATTGTTCTCTCTGTGTCTGCGTGGGTTTCCTCCGGGTGCTCCTGTTTCCTCCCACAGCCCAAAAACACACATTGGTAGGTGGATTGGTGACTCCAAAGTGCCTGTAGGTGTGAGTGTGTGAGTGAATGTGTGTGTGTCTGTGTTGCCCTGTGAAAGACTGGAGCCCCCTCCAGGGTGTATTCCCCGCCTTGCGCCCAATGATTCCAGGTAGGCTCTGGACCCACCACGACGATAAGGGTTACAGACAATGAATAATGAATGTGCCCAAACAAAACTGTGGCATAAATAGAGATTTGCACAGATTGATTTAGTCCTGATTTCCAAAAATAAAGAAACAAAAAACAAACATCAGATTAACATTCCCCAGTGTACCCCATGGAGCAGCATGCCATGCAGTGGCGCTCGCCATCCAGCCCTAACCCCGCATCTGTACTTGATCTCACTAATGGTCTAATGTTCTTGTGGCGGAAAGCAATCAGCTCCTCACAGCAATATTCCCACATCAAATGTAAAGTCTTCCAGGAAGAGTAGAGTCTTAAAGGCTGCTTTTACAATTATAATCAAAAACACTTTTAAGATTCTGAGGATGTTTCCTCACCGTTCGCTAGCTCTCCAATATATGTGTGTGTGTGTGTGTGTGTGTGTGTGTGTGCTTGAAACCAGTCTAATGTGTTAATGAAGCCCCAGTGTCTGTAAAATCAAAATCAGACCGGTGTAATAGGATTTCTCTCTCTCTCTCCTCACAGCAGAGCAAAGGCATCTGGAGTTTTTAAATGGACAAATGAAGAAAACTCCAAATGTTGAAAATCATGAACCCAGATGGGAATATTGCTCTTTTCCTGCTCCATAGGTGGGTAACATTGGTTCATTTTTGCTGTTTCTGATTACTTAAGTTGGAATGTCTTTAAATTCGGATGAGGGTTAGCTTAGGGTGACCAGATCAGAGATGGTGAAAAAGACGACACCTCTCGGGGGGTGATGATGAGCTCTGTTGTGTTCTTAGCTGAACCTATGTGTGCTTTTAGGTCCTTTACACCTTTATTTGCTACACATGGGAAAACATGGGAATTTCTTTTTTAATTCATCAGAGAACTTACATTTCCGTTTCTGCACAGCTGTTTGAGATGAGGGTGGGTACATGAGCTTTGCCTGACGTAAACAAGGACTACTGATGTGCAGACTGACCAATTAAATGCTTACAGAGAAGGTTATCGACCAATAACGGTAGCTCTACAGTCAGACCGTCCAATCAGAAGATTTTACGCTACTTCACCACACCCCCTTCTCACTCAAGCGAACCAATCGGAGTAGGGGAGGGCGGGACTAGTTTGTGAACGAAACTTCTGGAAGTTCTATGTAAGCTCTAGAAAAACAAAATCCCGGACGTCTGTGAAATTCCGCCCGGACATTTTTTTAAGTCTAAAAAAGAGGACATGTCCGGGGAAAAGAGGACGTCTGGTCACCATAGGTTAGCTACTGAAAGTGCTACAAAACTAAACAACTTGAATTACAAATGAGTGAATAAAAACAAGTTACACTTCAGACACCAACAAACAGCAGTCATTTTTTCTCCTCAAACATACCATTCCACCTTAAAGGACATGAAACCTCTGAACACAAACAAATCAAAGCGAAAACCATTTCTCCACAACTGTAGACATCCCCTTTAAAGCCTTAGCTCTCCTTCCCAGCAGGTCTGAACACAAACCTGATAACTGTACAGCAGTTAGGAAACTGGATACTTTAGAACTGGACACAGAAGGTGTTTTTAAAACACTTAGCATGTTAATATCAGAGAATCCTTCTAACAGAGTGAGTCATGAAGAGTAATATTATCGCTGAGTCACTTTATTGGGCTTTATCCAGACTTCTCTGACATTGGATGAAAGAAAAATATCCTTCATTCATTCATTGTCTGTAACCCTTATCCAGTTCAGGGTCATGGTGGGTCCGGAGCCAAGCCGGAACCCCTGGGCGCAAGGCGGGAACACACCCTGGAGTGGGCGCCGGTCCTTCACAGGGCGTGAAAGAACACCAGAAAAACCAGAATACAACAAAACACAAAGACATGGAAAACAATGAACAAGGACCATGAGCAATAACACTCCTGACTTGGGAAATTCAGATGTCAGAGACTTCATAACAGGCTGCGGGATCTCATGATAAACACAAAAAACAAAACAAAACAAGAACTACAGTTACACATATGTGAATATGAACAAAGGCTTAATAATTACTGACAATAAGGAGAAGTTAAGAAGGAAACAATATAAGACACAAGGCACTAGGACCTACTCAAAGCAGATATACAGTACCCATCCAAAGTTTGGACACGCCCACTCAGGGAGGGCTTTCTTTGTTTTGGGCCATTTTCCACATGTTGTGAATGTACAGCACCAGTCAAAAATTTGAACATCTTTTCATTCAATGGTTTTTCTTTGTTTTTAATTATTTTCTACACTTTAAATGAATGTGAAAGACATTAAAATTGTGAATTACATATTATTTACACCACCATTGTGGAGACTGGTAAAGCATAATATGTGTTACCACTGTGAATATAAAAACAACTTCATAAATACAGCATGAAAGACTTGGGTAGGCAAGCTATTGTGGTGCAGCATGGGCTCTGTGGTCCTGTAGGGAGTTTTGTGGGCAGAGGCATAAAAATGAGTTCGCCTCATGCTCCATGCTCTTGGTGAAAGAGGTATTTCATTCTCTTTATTGCTGTTAACTGATGTTTAGTAGTTGATGCCAGTGGCTTTGATTTCGTTTCAGTGATCCAGTGTCCTCACACTTCTTTTGTTTAGTAGTCAACAAGTTGCTAGAGATTTCCACCCATGTTTACGTCAGCCATTAGAGCACAACTTCCTTTTGGTAAACCCACAAAACCCAGTACACCCAAATGTGGCCAAACAAGGGTGGAGGTTCCACGATTGAGTTTCAGACATTTCACCAGCTTCTGTTATTTTGGACAAATACAACCCATTAGGACATGTACTGTATCAGTACAACACATAACGCAAGCTGCTCTTTTGTTTGCCACTGGGCAAACAGTCAGTATAGGCTTAGCATAATTGGCACAATACATGTTCATACCATATATACAGCTGTTTGTCCAACAATTTTTTTTGTAGACGTACACCACTCCCCCCTTCGTTTAGGTAAAGCTGATCCAGAGAGCTGTGTGGTAATCTACCAAATGTTTTGAATAAAATATTTAAAAAAAATAGCTTAATGGAACAATATATAATAAACAATAAATGTGGTGGACGAGCAAGTAGTGTCACAGTCACACAGCTCCAGGGACCTGGAGGTTGTGGGTTCAAATCCCACTCCGGGTGACTGTCTGTGAGGAGTGTGGTGTGTTCTCCCTGTGTCTGCGTGGGTTTCCTCCGTGTGACTGTCTGTGAGGAGTGTGGTGTGTTCTCCCTGTGTCTGTGTGGGTTTCCTCCGGGTGACTGTCTGTGAGGAGTGTGGTGTGTTCTCCCTGTGTCTGCGTGGGTTTCCTCCGGGTGACTGTCTGTGAGGAGTGTGGTGTGTTCTCTCTGTGTCTGCGTGGGTTTCCTCCGGGTGACTGTCTGTGAGGAGTGTGGTGTGTTCTCCCTGTGTCTGCGTGGGTTTCCTCCGGGTGACTGTCTGTGAGGAGTGTGGTGTGTTCTCTCTGTGTCTGCGTGGGTTTCCTCCGGGTGACTGTCTGTGAGGAGTGTGGTGTGTTCTCCCTGTGTCTGCGTGGGTTTCCTCCGGGTGACTGTCTGTGAGGAGTGTGGTGTGTTCTCCATGTGTCTGCGTGGGTTTCCTCCAGGTGACTGTCTGTGAGGAGTGGGGAGTGTTCTCCCTGTGTCTGCGTGGGTTTCCTCCGGGTGACTGTCTGTGAGGAGTGTGGTGTGTTCTCCCTGTGTCTGCGTGGGTTACCTCCGGGTGACTGTCTGTGAGGAGTGTGGTGTGTTCTCCCTGTGTTTGCGTGGGTTTCCTCCGGGTGACTGTCTGTGAGGAGTGTGGTGTGTTCTCCCTGTGTCTGTGTGGGTTTCCTCTGGGTGACTGTCTGTGAGGAGTGTGGTGTGTTCTCCCTGTGTCTGCGTGGGTTTCCTCCGGGTGACTGTCTGTGAGGAGTGTGGTGTGTTCTCCATGTGTCTGCGTGGGTTTCCTCCGGGTGACTGTCTGTGAGGAGTGGGGAGTGTTCTCCCTGTGTCTGCGTGGGTTTCCTCCGGGTGACTGTCTGTGAGGAGTGTGGTGTGTTCTCCCTGTGTCTGCGTGGGTTACCTCCGGGTGACTGTCTGTGAGGAGTGTGGTGTGTTCTCCCTGTGTTTGCGTGGGTTTCCTCCGGGTGACTGTCTGTGAGGAGTGTGGTGTGTTCTCCCTGTGTCTGTGTGGGTTTCCTCTGGGTGACTGTCTGTGAGGAGTGTGGTGTGTTCTCCCTGTGTTTGCGTGGGTTTCCTCCGGGTGACTGTCTGTGAGGAGTGTGGTGTGTTCTCCCTGTGTCTGCGTGGGTTTCCTCCGGGTGACTGTCTGTGAGGAGTGGGGAGTGTTCTCCCTGTGTCTGTGTGGGTTTCCTCCGGGTGACTGTCTGTGAGGAGTGTGGTGTGTTCTCCCTGTGTCTGTGTGGGTTTCCTCCGGGTGACTGTCTGTGAGGAGTGTGGTGTGTTCTCCCTGTGTCTGCGTGGGTTTCCTCCGGGTGACTGTCTGTGAGGAGTGTGGTGTGTTCTCCCTGTGTCTGCGTGGGTTTCCTCCGGGTGACTGTCTGTGAGGAGTGTGGTGTGTTCTCCCTGTGTCTGTGTGGGTTTCCTCCGGGTGACTGTCTGTGAGGAGTGTGGTGTGTTCGTAGGTGTGAATGTGTGAGTGTGTGTCACCCTGTGAAGGACTAGCACCCACTCCAGGCTGTGTTCTTGCCTTGCACCCAGTGATTCCAGCTCCAGACACACCGCGACCCTGAATTGGATAAGTGGTTACAGCCAATTAATGAATTTCCTTCATATACAAAACATTTCCAACTACAAACATAAATACATTCATCAGATCCTGCTGGTGTGGATATTCTCTCGTTCAGTGATCCTCAAATGTCTATTGTGCTATAGCTCCTCTTTTTGAAATATCTTCTGATTTTTGAAAAAAAAAAAATTTGAGAAAGCTAAACAATTTTATGTTTTAATGTTAGATTTTTTTCTGTTGACAGTGTTCATGGTTGTTAAACTGTGAGAAAAATATAATCACTGCAGATCTTTAAAAAAAATCAGAAACTACAGTTCACAGAACTATGATTTATGATCTAAAAAAAGTGCAAAAATGATGTGAAACCACATACCCACTGAGTATTTGAGAACTACCCTCCTCCTTTGGATGAATGGAGAAAGAGATTCTAAATGGGTCTTCCTTAAGGATAAAGACTAGCGCTTTGGCTCTGTGGCTAAGGTTTCAAATTCTCATAAATGTGGGGTGGACGTAATGCAAAATAGCTGTGGCGCACAAAGGACTTCTGGTAAATATCGCTGCCCCAAAATGAGTCACCACTTATTTAAAGACAACTCAAAGAGTCTTTAAAATAATCTCAGGTTTGCACACTCACTTTACAAATTCCCTTCTGAATTCAAATGCAGACGAGCTTCTAAAAGAACTGCACATATCTCAAAGGTAAATCTCTAGAGTCTTGGAGACACGTGCTAATTGCTGACAGATTTCTGGTCCTAAACACCCTCTTCACACTGGGAGAGGGCCATTGTCCAAAAAGAATTTGGTTAACTATTGCCTGAGGTTGACATCAAAAGGGTCTCTCTGTCTGACCTGCTTCCTTCCTGGAGTCTGTGACAATAGGGTCCACTGTTAGCCACTTAAATATGTCACAGAGAGGTCACCCCCCTTTATTTACATATGTTTATAAGGACAGGGAGTCGCAATATGCTTACGGCTATAGATTTAACTTGTCTTCAAGGGCAACTCGAGTTTGAAAGGCCTATTGTCATAGTTTGTGCTACAATTATTTTTTGTTTGTTCACAGGAAGACCAGGTTATCACACAAACACACTCTGATTCTGCTACGCTGTTGTAACACATGCTAAAAGTGGCATGGTGTTTTTATACGGAAATAGGCATGGGTATCCATGAGGAAGACACTGTTTAGAAGGAAACATGGGTTGCTCCACAGATGATGTGTATATGGCAATATACATATATATCTTTTGACATGTTACTCATGCCTTGGGCATTGGCTTTTGAGTTCTGTGCAGATAAGAATCTAGACAGCCCTTTTCTTTTTTGGCCTAGAGAACATGTCCACTTTCTTCAAAAATGATTTTAAGATGAATTCAGATTCATTCAAATGTAAATATTCCCATGTAAATTTGACAGATTTGACAGACACCACACTCCTCACAGACGGTCACCCGGAGGAAACCCACGCAGACACAGGGAGAACACACCACACTCCTCACAGACAGTCACCCGGAGGAAACCCACGCAGACACAGGGAGAACACACCACACTCCTCACAGACAGTCACCCGGAGGAAACCCACGCAGACACAGAGAGAACACACCACACTCCTCACAGACAGTCACCCGGAGGAAACCCACACAGACACGGGGAGAACACACCACACTCCTCACAGACAGTCACCCGGAGGAAACCCACGCAGACACAGAGAGAACACACCACACTCCTCACAGACAGTCACCCGGAGGAAACCCACGCAGACACAGAGAGAACACACCACACTCCTCACAGACAGTCACCCGGAGGAAACCCACGCAGACACAGAGAGAACACACCACACTCCTCACAGACAGTCACCCGGAGGAAACCCACACAGACACAGAGAGAACACACCACACTCCTCACAGACAGTCACCCGGAGGAGACCCACGCAGACACAGAGAGAACACACCACACTCCTCACAGACAGTCACCCGGAGGAAACCCACGCAGACACAGGGAGAACACACCACACTCCTCACAGACAGTCACCCGGAGGAAACCCACATAGACACAGGGAGGACACTGAAGTGCATAAAACTTAAATTGAATGACTCATGAGAAAGTAAAATCCACATTATTAGCCTCCTAGATTTTTGGCTTTGAAAATAACTGAATATTTCAATCCACGTTCAATGTTTGAGGATATGAAAAAAAAGAAACAATGGGAATAAATAACAGAATGTTTCTATTTTAGTTGTTGATTGACAGTGGAAAGGTGTGGCAAGTATTTGGATAGCATTCATTTTGAAAGTTCAGATTTTCCCTTTCAGTAACCTTTAATAATAACATCACCCCATGTGACTAAGCACAGTGATGTAAAATATCACATGGTTTCAAAGAAAACCTCTCCCTATATTTTGTGTTCTGTCCAACAGAACCCCACAGCAGAGAAACATAACCCTTCAGACCATGTGAAAAATTCTTTGTCCGTCTACTCTTTCCTCTCCTACCTCTGCACTAACTGTGTTCTTCTCTGTACAAAACATATGCTGCAGTTTTTACAAAGAACGTATTGAATGTTACTCCAATGAATACAAAGGGGATTTCAGTGACTGACCGGCAATGACACAGCCCACTTTTGTCCACGTTACTGTGTCACTTATTTATTACAGAAACCTCATTCGTTACTGGGCAAATAAACACAGATAGCTATTAATGTAAAACTGGGATTCGAATTAAATATTTTGTTGTTGTGCCAGCAAACCTACGAGCAGCACAAAGTGTTGGGTTGACCCATTGTCTCTGAGCCTTATATTGGCAGAGGAGCTTATAAATGATCACCGCAGCAACTAAGTTTTGAATAAACAAAAGTGTATTAATCAGGGTAATTAATAGGCTGTTACAATAATCAATGTTATTAAATATGAAAGCATAAATCTATGTTCTGGCATCAATAAGTGTACATAATGGCCAAAAGCATGCCTGCAAATGAAGAGAAGCAGAGTATGATAGTGACATAACGGTACACCAAGTACACTGGCTTGGTGGTGGTGTGTTAGTGTGTGATGTGCTGGTGCAAAAGGATCAGACACAGCAGTGCTGCTGGAGTTTTTAAACCTCCACAGTGTCACTGTTGGACTGAGAACAGTCCACTAACAAAAAACATACAGCCGACCGCGCCCTGTCTCACTGATGAAGGACTAGAGGCCGACCGACACACACTGTGCAGTGACAATTGAGCTACTGTCTCTGACTTTACATTTAGGTGGAGTAAGATGGTAGCTGCATCTAACAGAGTGGACAGTGAGTGTTTAAAATCTCTAGATGCACTTCTGTGTCTAATCCACTTGTAACAGTAGAACACACATTAACACACCAGCACCACATCAGTATCACTGCAGTTTTTAGGGGCATGGCGTTGAAAAAAAAAAAAGATTCAGAGAATAAAGTCAGAATTCTGAGAATATTCTCAGAATAATTTGGAGAATAATCTTGGAATAATTCGCTGCACGTATAATGGAGCAGACACAGTGTAACTGTGGAATGCAGTGTGTTGCTGAATTCATACTATGGGATAGATTTCAGGAACAAACACTCACACTGAATTGGTGCACGAACCCATGGCATGTAGTTTCACAGGATACAATTAATGATCACGAAAACTATGGATCCAGAGCGAGAGGAACTCCGGCGTCCCCATGAGGCTTCATCGCGTTACGGCTCGGACTCGTACAATAAACTAAAGCCTTGTGCATCACAGTCAGGGGCTGCACTGATGGGGGTTAGTCGTCATGTCGTGTGAATGTGTTTAATAAATAATTCTGCTTCTTTCACAACTCACTCATGACGCACAATGAGTCTGTCTACGTTTTATAATCAATAATAAGCCAAACAGTGTTTCTCTACATATTCTGATTATATTCGCTGAGTTATACCACAAATGTACTCAAATATTTGGAGATTTTCCTCAGAATTATTCAGAGAATATTCTCAGAATGCTGACTTTATTCTCTGAATCTTGTTTTTTTTTCAACGCTGTGGCCCTAAAACGCCATCGTAGGGTCCCGGCCACTGAAGAGCAGGAGAAAACGGGGATAGGAAATGCAGCAAAACAAGTGGACTACAATCTGTAGAATTACAAAGTGCTCCTGTGTGGTCAGAGGAGTGGTTAAAATGGACAGTGAATGTAGCTAAAAAGTAGGAGTTCCTAGTCCAGTGATCATTCTGTGTTTATTTTTATTGGTATACACAAAGACCTGTTCAGACATGGTTATTATTTCATTGCTGCCTCAATGTGATGCAACATTCTACACTTTGAGTCATGTTTCTGATACAAAGACTAGGACACAATGAAGTGTATAAAAAGTAATTCCACAGATAAGAAAGTTAGAAACACCTTGAAGTTCCTATAATTCTACACCATTCAATGATTTTGTGTTTCCTTCATCCTTTGTGTAACTCGTCTTGTTGTTTTGCCAAGAGCAGGAAAGAAGTGAGGACTGAGTGTTCTTTGCAATTCACACTTACATTATGTTGCAAACACTTCTCATTGTACTTGGTCTAAAGACTTCTTTACATTTCTTTCAATGATTTTCTATAGTCTTTATATAAATATTTGCTTTTTTATTATGTTTTTTTTTTCATCATCACCCCCTCACTCTACATACACTCAATACTTGCACTGAATTTAATCAGTGGGGCACAGTTGTGCAACAGACAGTGTCTTAATATCCAAGGTCCTGGGGCCTTGTGTTTGATCTTAGCCTCTGGTGTCAGCATGGGTTTCCTCTGGCTGCTCCAATTTCCTCTCACAATCTAAAAACACATGTTGGTAGGTCAGATGGCAGTGTAAAATTGCCCTGCTGTACCCCATGGTGGCACTGAACAGAATGAAGCACTAACAGAAAATAAACTAATCAGTAAATTAATGCATAATTAATTTATTTGAAATATTAACAAAGTTGTGGAAAATACTTCATTTGGGTTTGTAAATAATGCATAAATAAGTAATTAATTTACCACTCATTACTATAATTAGTTAACAGTTCAATAAGCACTAGTTGTAACTTTGTTTTATGCAAAGATACACTACATTTTACAATGTATCAACAGATTAAGTGTGGTTTGTTATGCATTTACTCAGAAAAAAGATTCTCAGTTTATTCATATTCATTCATTCATTCATTCATTTTCTGTAACCCTTATTTAATTCAGGGTCACGTTGGGTCCAGAGCCTACCTGGAATCATTGGGCGCAAGGCGGGAATACTCCCTGGAGGAGGCGCCAGTCAGACACAGGGAGAACACACCACACTCCTCACAGACAGTCACCCGAAGGAAACCCACGCAGACACAGGGAGAACACACCACACTCCTCACAGACAGTCACCCGAAGGAAACCCACGCAGACACAGGGAGAACACACCACACTCCTCACAGACAGTCACCCAGAGGAAACCCACACAGACACAAAGAGAACACACCACACTCCTCACAGACAGTCACCCGGAGGAAGCCCACGCAGACACAGAGAGAACACACCACACTCCTCACAGACAGTCACCTGGAGGAAACTCACACAGACACAGAGAGAACACACCACACTCCTCACAGACAGTCACCCAGAGGAAACCCACGCGGACACAGGGAGAACACACCACACTCCTCACAGACAGTCACCCGGAGGAAACCCACGCGGACACAGGGAGAACACACCACACTCCTCACAGACAGTCACCCGGAGGAAACCCACGCGGACACAGGGAGAACACACCACACTCCTCACAGACAGTCACCCGGAGGAAACCCACGCAGACACAGGGAGAACACACCACACTCCTCACTGACAGTCAACCGGAGGAAACCCACGCAGACATAGGGAGAACACACCACACTCTTCACAGTCAGTCACCCTCCAGACCCCTGGAGCTGTGTGATTGCGACTCCACCTGCTGCGCCACCGTGCCGCTATTCAGAGTCATATTTACATTAAAAGAACTGAACTGTGTTTACTAGTGTTGGTTGGTAATTATGAAAATATATTTAAAACTCAAACACTGATGGAAATACATTAGAAAGCCTGTGTAAACTGTTTTCATAAATTTAACCATTGGGGCCTATTAATGACTCTCATTGGCCTTGTTGGTTCACATGTGTGTTGGTGGTATGTCGATTGTGAAGTGAATATTGTAATCTTTCATTAAAATTAATGTGATTTGGCCAGGTATGCATCCAATATTGGAACACATACAAAATTGTTTAGATGTAAAATATATTGCATGTATTCATTCATTTGAAATTCATGAATAAGGACATATTTTTATTCATCTAATATTTATATAAAAAACTTTCTTAGTATTTAATTGTGGCAATATTTACGTTTTTATACATTTTCCTGAACGGATATAAAAAAATAAAAATAAAACATGGAGTTAAGTCACGAAGAGGGCAAATGTTTTTTTTTTTTTTAATAAAAACAAATTAAACAAAAAAATTAAAAAGTTATTTTCTGAATTGAGTGTTATCTGTTGTAAATTCTGTAGAACTATTAAAGGATTATTTTAGCTGAAAAACTAATGTATTACAACTTTATACATATATTATTGTAATATGTTAATGCATCAGTCAACCAAACCCTTATGACCCGCTTGTTTCTACTCTCACTGTCTATTCTCTCAGCTCCACCAACCGTACAGGAGCACATTGTAGTTCTACAGTTACAGACTATAGTCCATCTGTTGCTCTGCATAATTTGTTTGCCCCTTTCACCCTGTCCTTCAATGGTCAGGACCCCCACAGGACCCCCGCAGAGCAGAGCAGAGCAGAGCAGGCATTGTTTGGTTGCTGGGTCATTACACAGGGCAGTTGTGACAATGAGGTGTTGGAGGAGTTTCTTTTTAACTATAAATTATAAATGTAATTGAAATGAAGTCAAATGAATAAATGCAGTGCTTTTCCGATGACAGTGTTAAAGGCACATATCTAAACATCCCTGGAATCACAAGTTATTTTAGGACCTTGCTCAGGAGTTACTGCCTAAGGATGTTCATTTCACAAACTCATATCCAGACTTCCTCACTTTGAATATTTGATATCTTATTACATTTTAGTTTCAGAGTAGTTAGTCAATCTTTTATAATAACCATTGGATAATAAGCCTGAAGGTGAAGACCTGAATAAATCCTGAAGTGATTATAAGGGGTTAAAAGCATGAACAGAGGCACAAAAATATGATGTGCATATCCATTTACATAGAATCCCCAACATTACCCAAGGACCCTTGAGAACAAAAGAGTAGCTCTACAATAGATCACTGTTGTTGAGAACAAAACTTACCTGACTCTCCCTTACTCTCTATTGTGTTCCAGGTTGGTGAAACTGACACCTTAACTTGGCATACACATGACTTACAGTGACACAGAGCTGGATGGAAAATGTGGAAAACAACTTGGCTTTAAATGCTGTTAGATCAGGTGTAGCTTCTTTCAGTCCCCTCCAGGAGTTTTTTCCTCAGGGCGTACATTTTTTGACAACGCAGTCTATGCATTAAATTCACTGTAGCCATCTATCAGATCTGTGTGATCTAAACATGACAATGTAGGTTATTTTAAGACACAGACCTTCACTTTTTAGAATGAAAGAACAATGTACATTCATACGGTTTTTAAATAAAATCAGACAAACCCCTCCACGTTCTGACTTTAGAAAACTAAGTCTTAAGTTGTGTGTAAATTTGAAGTGAATATGAACACTGGACATGGGCTACATATTAAAAGTAATGTTTCTGAATTGCACTATGCTGATACTGCATATATAATAACTGGTGATAAAGTCTGACTTGTGTTTGTCCTGCAAAGGTGATCTAACCCATGCTTAAACATTCATTTGTTTCTGGTTTTCATTCGAATGAACACTTCATTCATTTGTCTGTAACCACTTATCCAGTTCAGGGTCGTGGTGGGTCCAGAGTCTACCTGCAATCATTTGGCGCAAGGTGGGAATGCACCCTGGAGGGGGCGCCAGTCCTTCACAGGGCAACACACACACATTCACTTACAAACTCACTCCTACGGACACTTTTGAGTCGCCAATCCACCTACCAACGTGTGTTTTTGGACTGTGGGAGGAAATCCGGAGACAGAACACACCACACTCCTCACAGACAGTCACCCGGAGGAAACCCACGCAGACACAGGGAGAACACACCACACTCCTCACAGACAGTCACCCGGAGGAAACCCACGCAGACACAGAGAGAACACACCACACTCCTCACAGACAGTCACCCGGAGGACACCCACACAGACACAGAGAGAACACACCACACTCCTCACAGAGAGTTTCCCGGAGGAAACCCACACAGAAACAGGGAGAACACACCACACTCCTTACAGACAGTCACCTGGAGGAAACCCACGCAGACACAGGGAGAACATACCACACTCCTCACAGACAGTCACCCGGAGGAAACCCACACAGACACAGGGAGAACACACCTCCAGGCCCCTGGAGCTATGTGACTGCGACACTACCTGCTGCGCCACCGTGCCGCCCTAAATTGAATATCTCCTGCAACCTATTTGCAAATTTACCATGTTAATCTCAGTGTACAATATTGTTTTAACTTAGAACAGTTGTTTACCTAGCTACCTTAACATAATTGATCAAATAATTAAATTAAATGATCTTCAAAGATTCTTCAAGAGCAAGAGTCTTATCTTTCACCCTGTCAGCTTTTAATAAAATGCAATTCATTTAAAATGTTAACAGTGATGCTATGGGATTGGATCTTTTCAGCCCACAGTGAGTTACTTACATGTAGGGTGTTTAGTCTCAGACCCATCCCTTTGCTTTCCACAAACTCAGTGAAATATTCCTTTGTTTCTCTATGAAATATTAGACATGTATTGAAGTGTTTATCACCCTGCAAAGGACTGGCGCCCCCTACAGGGTGTGTTCCCAACTTGCGACCAGTGAATCCGGGTACCCACCGGGACCCTAAACTAGATGAGGGTTACAGACAATGAATGAATGAATGAATGAAAGAAATATTCAATTTTGATCTTGGGTGAATGGTGACTGGTGACAAGATACATTCTGATTAACACTGACTTACTATACTTTGTTTTTAACACATTCTGGTAAGTCTCGAAATTCAAATCATTTCATTGTCTGTAACCGTTTATCCAGTTCAGGGTCGCGGTGGGTCCGGAGCACACCTGGAATCACTGGGCGCAAAGCACGAACACTCCCCTGAGGGGGTGCCAGTCCTTTACAGGAAGTCTCGAAATTACACTCACATTTTACATGCTGCAGTGGCTGGCTTTTGTGAAGTTACAGGAAATTCATTCATTCAATAATTAATCTTCTTTTCCACTTGATCCATTTCAGGGCTGCGGTAAGTTACAGGAAATGACGGCTAAAATATCAAATGCTCAAATGTTGAGCTTTTCCACCTACCTTAAATGTTTTGGACCAAATTCTGGCTTCTTTGATTTACCATTACACACTACACAGCTAACACAAGGAAATCAATAATGAGCAAAATCTTCCAAAATCAAAACAGGATACTCCTCAGTGGAAGCGTGTGGCCCAACATGTCAGTCATAGTCGAGTATGTTGTCGGTGCACTGATGAATGTATATTTTTAATATTAGGAGTAAACAAGGTCTCAATTCCAACCAATTTCTCCTCCACCTTTCTGTGTCTGAAATGACTACATCCAAATATTTACCTCACTTAGTGTCTGTGTGTGATGTAAGATGTAAGCATGCCTTTAAGTTGTATAACATCATGCTAAACCAGTAGAGGTCCTTGGGCAAGTCTCCTAACATTACATTTGCATCTCTGTATCTCTTAGGTCTTGGCTGAATCCTGTCCTGAGAAACTGGAACATAATGTAAATATATGTATTGGCCCAATATTCCTTTTGGCCCAGTATTCTGCTCAAAGTGTCATCTACTGCAATAGAATCATGATTGATTCTTACTTTACAATGAATATATGAATCAGATTACAGTGCTTGGTCTTCTAAATCCGAACTTTACTCCTTTAAAACACGTTAAATCTTCTTGACAATGTCGCTAATCCGGAAGAACTCAAGATATAGTGGATATCGAATGTAAAAACAGCTCATCTTGCTGCATATAAAATGACAGTGATTCCAGACATTGGAAAGAGGTCATTCCTTCTTCATTTACAGAGCATGCAACTCTCCGAAAGGAACTTGGCTGCCACAGGAAGAGACAGAAGCCAGCCATTTCAGATACCACACCACCTTTATGAAAACTGATCCAGGCTGTGAGTCCAAGAATGGGAGTAGAATAATAAAATGCGATTCCCTTAAGAGCGTCCCAGGGGAGGGCTGTGTGGTAGGGGGGGGATATTATTCTAACCAGGTGTGATTACATGCAGCTCTCCTTTCTCAGATGGAAACTGAGCTGAACGAAGGGTAGAGTGGAAGTGAGAGTGTGGGAGAGTCTTAATGGATCAGCTGAATATAATTCATTCAATCCCACTTAATTTAACACGGTGTCTCACACATATGTTACACTCCAGGCAACTTTCACAGAACACAAAACATCACATTCCCCTTTAGACAGCCATGAAAACAGAGCAAGCCAGTGATGCTGACATTTCAGTGCAGGCTTTACAGCTGACAGAATTCTTTGGAATGTGTATTTGTATGTGTTCCTTGGAACTGAGGGGACTGTGCATGAAAAATATGATTCCATGATAACATTAAAGTTTAACATCACTGTCATGCTTTAATTTCAAATCCAGTGTTTTCCAGCTTAGAGAAACAAAAGCACAAATTGTACTCTCTTGTCTTACATAATCATTATTAATAATCTTACTTTAGATTTATTGCTTTAATTTCCACTGTGATAGTTACACGCAGAGACTAAAGGTCTAGCCAAGTACTGACGGTGGATTATCCTCGTTATGAAAGAACATTAAGCAAAATGTTCAAAGAACTGTCAGCTTTCAGAGAAAACCACAGTCAACTTTATAAAAGAACATCTCAGAAGAATCTCATAACAGAACTGACGAGATGGAGTCCTGGGTTCAGCTATGCAGGAACAGACCCCTCCCACACTATATGGCCAAAAGAACCCAGGCTCATCCTCGGGCAGGTGCTGATAGGTAGTTTGTCCATCTTTGATGCGGTAACATCATCTGTTCTTCCACAATGTTTTACTCTAGATGTTGGAACGTTCTTTTGAGTTACTGATCACGTATTTTGTGTCTGAATCACAGCTCTGGTCTTTTCAATCCATTCCAAATGAATTAAATAGATGGAGCTTTGTCAGTAGCGGAATAGTAAGGGGTGTCTGCAAACTTTTAGCAATACGTAATCTCAGGCTGGTTTCTCCCAGGGAAGAAGAGCATGCTGTATCTGTGACTGCTTTTTCGGGGCGAAGTGCCAGAGCCAACCAGATTCCATCTTTCCAGCAGCCTGCAGCTGTGGGCCTGATACTGAAAGCAGACAAGTAACAGCTGCTTCACAAATCTGTTTGTGAGAATCCATGAAGGACAGACCCACATAATTCTGTATCTCCATAGCACATCATCAGCACAAGTGTAGACTGGGAAGAACCTTTTTATCAGTGTTGGGTCAACGTTTTCAGCAGAAGGGAAAACATTCTTATTGTGAATGGAAGTTAACACAACTTTTTTTAGTTTTGAGCCAGAGCCATTGGTCCATTCATTCTTTAGAACAATTTCACACAATGTATAAAGCGTTACAAAAGTACAAGATGAGAAATATCATAATTTCTGCAGCTAGAAAAGAGCTGCAGCATTGAATTCTACTGTGAACAACCTTGTTTCCTCTCTTTGACAAATAACAGCTGCATTGTGACAGCACTGATGTCTAAACACTCCATTCCAAATTCCAAATTGTTTTAGGCAGAATGTGGAACTTTGTAAAGGAAAACAACAGAATGGAAAGTTTTGGGTGTTTGAGGAAAGCAGGTATTTGAACCCTCGAGTCATAGCAAGGAATGTATTATATGCTCATTCACCAAGGCATGGCTTGGCCAGTATACTACATCCCCCTGAAAGAAAAACACAAAATATTTTAGGACTGACTCAGATGCATAAATATCTAGTGGCTGGCAACCTCAGAGTGCTCTCAAAATGTCAGTTTATTCAGCTAAGCTTGGTTTGGACACCATTCTTGGCGGCCTTGCCTTTGATTGACTCTTAAGTTTGAGATTTTGAACACAAATGTATCTATTTATCGTATTTATTTATTTATTATTTTATATATCTTATTTATTTGAGAAAGTGTGCCCTGGGATTGAGATGCAGTGAGTCACAAAGGAGACAAATCTAGACAATGTTTGTATATCCCTGCAAAGATTTCTGGGAATGAGAAGGGTCAGCCTACATGCCAAAACCTACTAGAGTTTGTGTGCCTGCCTCTGTACAAGACACACTCATCTATCCCAGACATTTTCCAAACAATGTCATTTCATAGTGCCATTCATTAGTGGAAGATTAGAGGAAGTGGGTCCGGATCCTAATGGGCAACGGGCATCATTGGGTACCAGCCCAAACAAAGTGCCAGTCCATCACAAGGTATTCCAGACACATTTTGACATTTTCACATCGTCAGTCCACCTACCAGCGCATGGTTTTGGATTGTGGAAACTAAATCACTGCACCAGGAGAACACAACAAACTACACACAGAGACAGTGACCTGAGCCGATAATTGGATCCACAAACCCGGAACCCTGGAGCTGTGTTGACAGTGACACTATCTGTGCTGTCACAATTGATTTCAGGTGAGTTATTAAATAAACAATGAAGTGTTCTTTAACAAACCAAAAGGCTACTTCTATGGAATTATGATAAATAATCTTTCATTTTTTATTTTAAAAATGTACATTTTTCATTGTCCTTAATGTTAAACATAGTAGAGTTGAGTAGAGTAGTAGAAATCCATACCTAGGTATAGGTATTTTACCTTGGATGAAATAATGACTGTAAAATTAACCAGACAAAAAATAACTTGAGTGCCCATGTAATAGAAAAAAAAAACATTTAAACAAAAACACTCATATACACGCACTCACATACACCCTCATTTCCAAAAAAACTGATATGTGGAGCCAAATGTTCATTAAAACAAAAAGCAATTATGTGAAAATCATTAAAACCCTATATTTAATTAATTAGTTCATTCATAGTTTGTGACCACATTTCCAGGTCAGGGTCACAGTGACACAGTGGGTCCAGAACCTACAGGGAATCCCTGGGTGGGAACACACCCTGGAGGGGGCGCCAGTTTTTCGCAGAGCGACACACACTCACTCATTCACTCTCACACTCACACCTATTGAAACTTTTGAAACTTACCAATGTGCTTTATCCTTTAATTATTTCACAGTTTGGCCAAAGTCTTTCACAGAGTGGTAAAGCCCTCCCCATCTTTCTTTTTTTATTGTGATAACTGTTATCAAATCAAATCAAATCAAATCAAATGTATTTATATAGCGCCTTTTACAACTGACATTGTCACAAAGCAGCTTCACATAGTTAGTATCTCAACAGAACATTTAAATCAAAGCGCAATGCGAGCAGCCGAATGCGACAGTGGCAAGGAAAAACTCCCTCGAGGCTGGAGGAAGAAACCTTGGGAGTAACCAAGACTAACAAAGGGGACCCATCCTCCTCTGATCAAACTATAGATTAAATTTTAATTTATCACTAATTAAGTGTCATTGAGCTACATAATAATAATAATAACAATAATAATAATAATAATAATAATAGTGACATCAATCTTGGGGCATAATAGGCAAGGCAAGGCAAGGCAAGTTTATTTATAGAGCACCTTTCATACAGAAGCAATTCAAAGTGCTTTACAGAAAAAGAAATTACATTAAAAGCCAGAGTAAAATCATAAATTCCAATAAGACAATTACATAAAAAGAGTAAAATGATTAAAATGATTAAAACAATTTAAAATGACAATAAATGAAAAGAAATAAAAGAAATAAAATGCCGTTACAGAAAAGTGCAGAATATTTTAAACTGAGCTGTAAGCCTGCTCAAACAAGAGAGTTTTAAGTCTTGATTTAAATGTGTCTAACGTTGGGGCACTTCTAATATTCTCAGACAGCTGGTTCCATTTAAAAGTGGCATAGTAGCTAAATGCTGCCTCTCCATGTTTAGTTTTGACCCGAGGCAGGACTAACTGACTAGTTCCTAAAGATCTGAGATCTCTGCTCGGCTCATATCTCTGTAGCAGATCTGATAAATACGCTGGTCCTACCCCATTGAGACATTTATAAACCAGTAATAACACCTTAAAGTCTATTCTATAACAGACTGGTATCCAGTGTAAGGATTTGAGGATGGGGGTGATATGATCTCTTCTTTTGCTCCGAGTGAGAACTCTGGCAGCTGCATTTTGAATCAGCTGAAGCTGTTTAATGGTCTTTTTTGGAAGTCCAGCTAAGAGACCATTACAGTAATCAATCCTGCTAGAAATAAAAGCATGGATAAGTTTCTCTAGGTCTGGTTTAGTCAGAAAATCTCTAATCTTACTGATGTTCTTAAGATGGTAAAATGCTGATCTAGTAACCGCTTTAATATGACTACTAAAACTGAGATCTGAGTCCATTGATACACCAAGGTTGCGAGCCAGTTCTTTAGATTTGAGGGCTCTCGAGTCCAGATACGTAGCCAATCTTTGTCTCTCAGTGCTATTCCCAAATAGTATAATCTCAGTTTTATCTTTATTCAGCTGCAGAAAATTGTGTCCCATCCAGTTTGTGATGTGTTCAAAATATAATAATAGTGCATCAGATTGGAAGAATCCGTCAGTGTTGTTAATCTGAGTCCATTTCTACTTCAGTGTAATTGATGATGGTGAGTGGTCAGAGGCTGGCAGCAGTAGATGGAGGTGAGCAGCTGGTCTGGCCTGGTGTGGTCTGGTCCGGTCCGGTGTGGTGTGGTCTGGTCTGGTCTGGTGTGGTGTGGTGTGGTGTGGTCTGGTCTGGTGTGGTGTGGTCTGGTGTGGTGTGGTGTGGTCTGGTGTGGTGTGGTGTGGTGTGGTCTGGTCTGGTGTGGTGTGGTCTGGTGTGGTGTGGTGTGGTCTGGTGTGGTGTGGTGTGGTGTGGTGTGGTCTGGTCTGGTGTGGTCTTGTCTGGTCTGGGGTGGTCTGGTCCGGTCTAGTGTGGTCTGGTCTGGTGAGGGAAACCAGAAGGAGCTCAGGCAAAGATATCCTTCCGCTCCAAGCAAGAGAAATTGTGAGCACATCATCTGCGTTTACCCTGATTCCCCATGTCCATGAGTTCCTGAAACCACAACCTTAAACTAGAAAGAGGTTAGTTGCCAAAGGCTAAACTGAACAAGTGTGTTTTGAGCCTAGATTTAAACATAGTGACTGTGTCTGCGTCCCGAACACTAGCTGGAAGATTGTTCTAGAGCTGAGGGGCTTTGTAGGAGAAAGCTTTCCCACCCGCTGAAGTCTTATGAATTCTGGGCACCCTGAGATCTGAGTTATCTTGGTGGTTCGTAGTGTGTGATGAGGTCTCGCAGGTATTCTTGTCTACCTAAATAGTAATTTTCTATGAAGGAGAACATATGTTTCTATAAGCCAAAGAGCTTTATTAAAAACCTTTGTTTGAGGAGCAGGTAAATAGCTTAAAAGATCTTTGGTTTAAACACAGTTGCCTTTTACTTGCTAAAGAAAGCCAGTCCTCATTAACCGGACTCTGAACAGATGTCCCATGATGTATCTTCTGCTATGATAACTGTTGATCAGAGATAGATATGATCATGGCTTAGAATCACTGCACTGGAGAAAAACTGCAGGCCAAACCATTACAAAGCAAGAAAATCTGGCCTCCTTAATGTCCAGTGGCCTCTCCTCTGAATCTGTAATCTCCTTACAGCAGACTCAGCTCCTACCACAAAAGCCCTACCCCACCTACTTCACAGAGGCAATACAACACTAAAACCTAGTGCCAGTCATGACTAAAGTGTAGCGTTCATGTTTATGGTGTTAACACTAGAGTCCATCCAAACTGTCACATATAAAAAACAAGAAAGTCGCTACATTTCTAGGCATCCTGCTTATGTGTCTCAGATTGCCCCTGATGTCAGGAAGTTAAAGCTCACTTTAGCTGTTCAATGGCAGAAAGATGTTTGGTTACTGCAATGTCTTCATGACTTTGCAACACTTTTGACTGGGTGGAGGTAATGATTAGTAAGCTTACTGGCTGAACCAGTTCGGCTCTGATTTAACCTTAGACAATAAGCAGAGACACTTAAGGAAATGAAAAAAAAACAATGAAATTGAGATGAGGTAGGGAATTTAGTCCTAATCTCTTTCAGTAATCATAAAACACATTGAACAAGGCAGCAAAGATTGATTGTCCGATAAGGTTCAGAAAATTTCAAATCTAGAAGTGTGTGTTTGGTGACTCATGGTTTGGATTCCATAACAACTGCCAAAATTTGCCTCAGCTTGTACTGGACAAGTCCAGGAGTTAGTGACGTACACAGAGGGTAATACGACTTACTGGTAAAAATCTGTAATACATCAATTATGATAAATACATCAGTTAATTCGCCAACAACAACAACAACAATTCCATACAACAGCTTGCCTGGACAGGCAGCGCTACAGCAGAATCTGCACCCCCGTATGTGTGGATAAGCAGTGCTTTCCAAACACCTGTTAGCTATTTTCTAATGTATCAATGATTCCTTGTAGTTGCATTTGAGTTAGAGTGGGATTTGGGATCCAGAACTTCAAACCCTTTCCAGAAATTTGGGACACTTAAAATACAATACAAATGTGTTCATTTGAACCTTCATTTAACAGACAAAATGACAGATACAGGCTTAGAATGTTTTCATTTGCAATATAAGCAAATTTTGAATTTGATGCTTGCAACACCCTTCAAAAAGTTGGGACAGAAGTATATTCACCCCTGTGTTACATCATCTTTTCTTTTCATTTCAATAATTTGGCAACTGAGGAAATAAACGGTTGATGTTTTGCAAGTGGTAATTCTCGCTTGGTCTTTTTTGTTTACAAAAATCTGGTCCTTCTTTTCATGATGTGCCATAGAAGACAGATCTGGTCTGCAGGCAGGAGAGTTAATCACATGTACTCCTTGTCTACAAAGACAAAGAAAGGTACAGTTGTTGCAGACAATACAAGGGGACATCGGTCACTGCTTTGCTGATATATCCATAGACTTCCCAGGTGTGATGGTGTCATTTTCATTACACCAGCTCCAAGCCTTATTAATGACATTTGCTTTGTTTACATTTAGAAGCTAGTTCTGTTAAAGGCATGAACCGGAAATGGGGTATATCTTATTCGAATGTGATGGTACTTACCTTTTGTTATCTCCTAGCAGGGTGGGTTCTCTGGAGGCACATTCTGTGGAAAGAGTCTTGAGTCAATGGTGAATTATGAGCTCATGTGAATTTGTGTATATTTATGATGATGCTAATGGCTCTTTCACAAATGAAGGGGAATGGTTGGGTGCTAAAACTGCAACACAAGATTAGCAACTTACACTTGTTTGTGAGCCCAGTTTATGAGTTAGACCTGTTTAAGAGACTGAAAGAAGCCTCTGGGTTATTTTTATAAATTGATAATAATCTTTTGATACTTTTCTTCACATTTTTGTGAATAATCATTGTGCACTTAACTGACGACTGTTTGTTTTGGGAGAATGATACACGTTATTCTATCTTCCTTGTTGTACTGGCTCTGAAGACTCAAACATATGGGTACAACACCACACTAGGAAAAGATGGCAGCCAATGTCCCTCTAAAATCTCAGTATACACCTGCAAATCAGTGGTACTTTCACACATGTGGATGTCACCCATGCCATGATCACTGATGCATACCCCACCCCATACCATGAGAGCGCTAGGCATTTGCAACTCTCTTTCTGACCCTCAGAGACCCAAGCGTGGATCCAGAGTGTTTTTGCATAGAATTCATTTTTAGTTTTCTCCTGTAATAAAAGATGAGGTTGGATTTCTTGTTGCGGCGGTGGACTGTGTTATTTGATAATGGTTTTCCTAAGTACTCCTGAGTTCATCTGACTATGTTTGTCACAGTTAGCATGACAGATTCTCATGCAATAATGTTTGAGGGCTTTAAGGTCATGTATATTAGTCCTTTCCAGCCTTACTCTATATACTGAGATATTTCTACATTTCTTGTATCTTTTCAACATATTCTATAGATATCAAATTTTGATTGAACAAAATGTAAAAGTTTGCATTAAATATACTTCTTTTTGGACTCTTTGACAATTCTCACTAAGACTTTGATGCACAGAGGTGAGTCAATTTTTATTGATTAAATGGATGCTCCTTTTATAACATTAAAATGATCCTCCTTATTAGTCAATGGTTCAAATCAGTGTAACTTGAAATTTCTATGAATTTATCACTCCTAATTTGCTCCTCTGCCAACTTTTTTTTGAGTATGTTGCAGACATCCAATTTCAAATTTTACATTTAGCAAGTGAAAACGTGTAAATAGTTTTTTAATACTTTTGACAGTTAAATAGAAGTTCATCTGAAGTAAAAAATTGCAGATTTCAGTGTTATTGCATTTTTAGAAAATGCCCAGGAAACTTTTCTTGAAATGAGGTTTGCAATTACAGAAAACATCAGTAATGTTGGGCGGCACAGTGGCGCAGCAGGTAGGTGTCGCAGTCACACAGCTCCAGGGGCCTGGAGGTTGTGGGTTCGATTCCCGCTCCGGGTGACTGTCTGTGAGGAGTGTGGTGTGTTCTCTCTGTGTCTGTGTGGGTTTCCTCCGGGCGCTCCGGTTTCCTCCCACAGTCCAAAAACACACGTTGGTAGGTGGATTGGGGAGTGAGTGATGGTGTGAGATAGGTGTGTGTGTGTGTGTGTTGCCCTGTGAAGGACTGGCGCCCCCTCCAGGGTGTATTCCTGACTTGCGCCCAATAATTCAAGGTAGACTCTGGACCCACCACGACCCTGAACTGGATAAGGGTTACAGATAATTAAGGAATGAATGAATGAATGAATCAGTAATGTTCTTATGGTTGAATGCAATCTAATCCTCACAGATGTGTATGTTCCAATATTTGGTGTAAAAACTGCCCAGATGTGTAATTAATTTTGCAGCAAACACATAGAAACTTCATATTAGCAATGAATGAAACAATTAATTAATAATTCATTATTTTTCATATGACCTTACAAAAACTTTAGGTCAGAATGAGCCTGGAAAGGGTCAATAGATAAAGCATTTGTTAACCACCAGGTAAACTCAGTATTGCTGTAATAAAGCAGTGATTAGGATCACTGGATTACTGTTTGTAAAAGCCACTGCTTCAGTGTGGCAGTGCATTTCAGCTGGACTGCTGATTCTAAGAGTGTGTCCACAAGCTTATCTTATCTGACTGAGCAAACCAAAGCAAAGTAAACATGGGCAAGTGTGTCAATGATGAGAGATGAGAGCTGAAGCCAAGCCACTCCAGAGCCTCCATAAACAGCAGGAAAGCACACTGTGGTTTGTCTTGGCGAGCAACTGTTGCTTAAGAGGTGAAATGAATTTTTCTTACAGGATTTAATGGGTTGCAAGTGTTCTTTGAGGCTATGGCCAGTCCAGAATAAGTCATTCAGATTGTTGAGGGTTCTTCTAAGACCTACTATTGTAATGGAGATAACAGCAGAGATTGTAGTGCATAGCAGGAGAAAAAATCTGTCCCAAGCATTCATTTGAAAATTCAATAAGATCCAATTCATAGTTGCGGTGCATCCGGAGCCTACCCGGACTCACTGGGCGCAAGGCAGGGACATACCCTGGAGGGGGTTCCTTTACAGGGCAACACACACACGGACACTTTTGAGTTGCCAATCCACCTACCAACATGTTTTTGGAGCGCGGGAGGAAACTGGAGCACCCAGAGGAAACCCACACAGACATAGGAAAAACACACCACACTCCTCACAGACAGTCACCCGGAGGAAACCCACGCAGATACAGGGAGAACACACCACACTCCTCACAGACAGTCACCCGGAGGAAACCCACGCAGACTCAGGGAGAACACACCACACTCCTCACAGACAGTCACCCGGAGGAAACCCACGCCGACACAGGGAGAACACACCACACTCCTCACAGACAGTCACCCGGAGCAGGATGAACCCACAACTCGGTCCCTAGAGCTGTGTGACTGTGACACTACCTGCTACGCCACCATGCCACTGAAGTAAAATCAAACATTTAGTCCAGTGATACTGCAGTCAAACTATTTTATAGTTCTTTTTTTTTCCATTTCTCCAGGTAGCTAATCAAACGCTCTCACTTAAATTTGTAGCACTTTGTCTTAATCACTAGATCTGGGGTCATGTTGAGCTGCCAATTGGCATTGTGTTACCAAGCAAGAGTCGTGCATTGCCCTCACTCTCCCAGGTTGGTGGCATTGTTTGTGATTGGGGAGCCCTGCAGTAGTAGGCAGTTCTTGACCACGTTAAGTAGTAAAAGGTACCACTCTCCCTAGAGAGTCGGGTAATGCAAGACTAGGCAGAGCTTAAACGGTTTATGGCGTGGTATTTGGAAATCTCTGCCCAGTCAATTTTAACCAATCATATTCAGTCCCTCCTGTTGGCTGGTAACCAGTTACGTTCGTTCTGCCTTGAAGGCATTGCTGCCTCCAGAACCATTTTTGGTAGTGATTTTACACACCTGCACATGGGAACTAGCAGAGACTAACTTGAAAGAAATTGGCACAGTTAAAGTTTATAAGCAGGTAAACCTGTTTGTTATGGTACTCTAAATTGCAGTTGTGAATGTGAGTTTAGAAACTGAAAGACCCTTTTTAACAGCAATACCAGGGCCTTGTTTGAACCTTACTTTGGGGCCCAGAGAGGGCTACGACAAAGCAAACTCTGTGAAATGAAATAGGACTAAACTGAGTGAGTTGCTTTCCAATTTTGCAAGACTCATTTGTCTCAGAAAAACACCTGAACATTTTCAAACTCCTATAATTCTGGAGTCAGTTCAAAGGTTTACGTAATAATCAAATGACTGAAAATGAAACACATGACGGGGACTGTCTCTTTGAAAGGAAGAAAGAGGCTTGTTTACTACTACCCAAAACTGGAGTTATGCAATAGCTGGAGTCTGGAGGGAAGACCTCGTCAGAAACCCCTCCCTTTTGGCTGATGTATTCCATGCTCATTCAGTGTGACACTTTTCCAATACCCTGCCACCTCCCTGTGTTCTCTTTCTTCTCCATGACTCTTCTCTTGGATCATCAGTAAGAGGAGACAGCATACGCTTCTAGTTCAAAAAAGAAGCCACTAAGAGCTCCAGCTCAGGTTTGGGAAGGTTTTTCCCTTTATACAGTGTTACATTTACCTCATGAAGCCATGTTTAATTGATTGATTCAACAGGAATTCTACACAGGAAAAGGAGAAAGCAACACACACTCTTAGCACTTTTATATACATTTTTACATACTCACTTTATACAGGAGCTGAATTTTTGGTGAAGCTGTATTTTAATATCTTTTACCGTCCAGGCCCCTATAGTGTAAGCTGTGTATAAGACGAAACACCTTTATTGATCCCCTTAGGGAAACTGCTTTTCTGCATTAGACCCATCCGTGGTAGTGAACACACAAACACACACTAGTGAGCAATTCTTCACACACACTAGTGGCAGTAGACACACACACAGTCGGAGCAGGGGGCTGCCAACCACCTCGGCGCCCGGGGAGCAGTTTGGGGGTTAGGTGCCTTGCTCAAGGGCACTTCAGCTGTGAATGTATTGAACCGGCAACCCTCTGGACTGGGTCTGTTCCTGACCAAAATGCAGGAACACACCCTGGATAGGGAGCCAGCCATTCCATCACAGTGCATGACACACATCTATGGATGATTTCACAGACAGTCCACCTACCGTGTTGCAGATAAATCAAAAGGAAACCCACACACACACAAAGGAAGAACACACCAAACTCCTCACAGGGAGTGACCTGAGGGAGGGTTTGAATCCATAACCTCAGAACCTTGGAGCAGTAATAATAAATAACATTAAATCACATTCTACTGTCACATTGTTTTCAAGCAGAGGGTTTTCACATCCCATGTTTCCTGAGATCCTGAGTTCGATCCCCACCTTGTTTTACCTGTCGTTGTAGGTTTTCTGGATGCTCCAGTTTCCTCCCACAACCCATAAACACATGTTGGCTTGTGGACTGTTGGTAGATTTTATTACTGAAGGCGTAGTCTTCACTTACAAAGCCAAAACAATTCAGAGACCTGACACAAATCAGCTCAAGGGCCCCATAATTACCACAATGTGTTCTTGATGTCTGATTACACAACGCAGCCTCAGCCTGCTGCTAGTTAGAGAGTGTGTATGAAGCATGGGTTAATGTTAATAAGGTGTAAAGACACCTAACATACCACAGGATTTTCCAAACGTCTATTTTCATGTGTTTGAGCTCTCTGAACCTGAATTTCAGTTTTTTTTTCTTAATTTATAACATACAACCTGACACTTCCCCGTCACAGAAAATAATGTTTGATCAAAGAGATATTCAGCTTATAAATGAAAAAATGCAGATTTGAAGTGATGTCTAGCTTTCAAAATTTTCAATAAAATATTCTGAATAAACCCAGTTCAATTGTGTACGAACACATGATTTTATTCATGTATTCATTTATTAATTTATTTCATAAAAAGGGATGAGCCATTTTAGCAGATTTACAAGAAACTCACAGAGACCTGAAGAACCAGTTGCTGTTTGGCTTTTCCTATCAACAGTCCAGAAAAAAACCGTCAGAGAAATGGTACGAAAGCTGAACAGGTTTTATTCAACTTAAATAAATCATTTGAATGAGCCAATGAATGAGATTTGTTAGGATTTTTTTTTTTAAAAATGGCAGTGTTGTGAGTGCAGACTGACTGAAAATATTTTATCTTAATGGTAATGAAAAAACCTACAAAAATTGAGTTCTTAAAATTAGGATGATTACCAACCGTTGCCCCCCCCCCCTTTTCAAACGACACATCTTGCTCTTCATGAAACTGAAAAAGAAACTTATACACACTGTTATTTTTTAAACACAGTATTTTATCTGGAAACTGATATGTTACATAATATTTTATAGAAATCTTACATATTACAGGGATGACCAAATCTCATTTTCAAGTCAATTATATTCGAAACACAATCCAAAAGACTGAGTTTGACCTGATAAACGCTGCTGCCATTGTTGACACACCCCGCGTGACTAACGGTCAGTCATCTGTGCGGCAGACACCGGCAGTGAGGTTCACATCTGGGCTCATTGCTGCCATCTAGTGGCAGTGGCGCATAAATACAAAGTCAATGACATGGATTTGACTCTCTCTACAGAGAAGTTTAAGAGAATAAGAAAGTCTGTAAGCTATACAATGTCAATTAACACTTGAAGTCGTCTTCCATACATTACTTTTATTGTCTTAGTATCCACTTATTTATTTATATCACTTTTATCAATACAAATTATGAGCTCTCGCCCCTCGCTGCCGTTGTGTTCTTAGCTGAACCTATGTGTGCTTTTAGGTCCTTTACACCTTTATTTGCTACACATGGGAAAACATGGGAGTTTCTTTTTTAATTCATCAGAGAACTTACATTTCCGTTTCGGCACAGCTGCTCGAGATGAGGGTGGGTACATGAGCTTTGCCTGACGTAAACAAGGACTACTGACGTGCAGACTGACCAATTAAATGTTTACAGAGGTTATCGACCAATAACGGTAGCTCTACAGTCAGACCATCCAATCAGAAGATTTTAGGCTACTTCACCACGCCCCCTTCTCACTCAAGCGAACCAATCGGAGTAGGGGAGGGCGGGACTAGTTTGTGAACGAAACGCTTCTCGAAAATAGAATAGAATGGAATAGAAATCCTTTATTGTCATTATACGCAGCATAAACAGTATAAACAGTACAACGAAATTGGAAGCTGCACCTTAAAAAAAGTGCCCACAGTGCAATATTTAAATAGAAAAGTTAGAACTATCTAATAAAACTATAGAAACCTATAAGTACCCTATAGACAAGTAGGACAGACAGAACAGATGACACACTGTAAATGTCAGTTAGTGCAGATTCCCATTTAGCAGCATGATGGCTTTGGGAAAGAAGCTGTCCCTGAGTCTGTTTGTTTGGGCCGGTATGGACCTGTAGCACCTGCCAGAAGGTAACAGGTTAAGGAGGTGGAAGCCAGGATGGGTGTTATCCTTCAGAATGTTCCCGGCCCTACTGAGACAGCGAGAATTGTACATGGAGTTTATGGAAGGCAGAGAGCAGCCAATGTTTTTTCCTGCAGTATCGGTCACCCTCTGCAGTCTCTTTCTGTCAGCCTCTGTGCAGCTGGAGTGCCACACTGACACAGCATAGGTCAGTAGGCTCTCTATGGTGGAGCGGTAGAAGGTCACCAGCAGGCGCGTGTGTAGTTGCTCCTTCCTGAGCACCCTCAGGAAATGAAGCCGCTGCTGGGCCTTCTTTACCAGTGCAGTGCGGAGATGTGAACTCCAAGGAATTTGAAAGATTCCACTTGCTCCACACGTTCTCCGTTCATGTGTAAAGGGGCAGGAGCGGTCCTGTTCCGCCGGACGTCCAGGATGAGTTCTTTAGTCTTAGTGATGTTCAGTGGCAGGTTGTTAGCTGCACTCCACTCACCAAGTTTATGGACCTCATCTCCGTAGGCCGTCTCGTCTCCCCTTTTTATCAGTCCCACCACCGTTGTGTCATCAGCAAATTTCACTATGATGTTCTCTGGGTGGGCAGGACTGCAGTCGGATGTGTAGAGTGAATAGAGAAGTCGGCTCAACACACATCCTTGGGGGGAGCCGGTGCTGATGGTACGGACGGAAGAGAAGTGACATCCCAGTTTCACCTGCTGGGGTCGGTTGGTCAGAAAGTCTTTGATCCAGTAGCAGGTTAATGGTGGGAGCCCCAGATTGACTAACTTGGGGATCAAAAAGTCCGGAATTATTGTATTAAAGGCAGCTCTGTAGTCAATGAAGAGCATCCTGACATAAATCCCCCGTTTCTCCAGGTGACTCAGCGCTGAATTGGGAGCGATGGCTATTGCGTGTTCTGTAGATCTGTTAGTCCAGTATGCAAACTGATGCGGGTCTACAGTAGGGGAGAGACAGGCTCTGATGTGTTTTAGAACCAGTTTCTCAAAGCACTTGGTGATGACTGGGGTGAAAGTTATTGAGACCGGTCGTGGGTGATTTTTTTTGGGGACTGGGATAATGGTGGCTGATTTCAAGCAGGCTGGGATGACGGCTTGCTTCAGTGACAGGTTGAAGATATTGGTGAAGACCTGTGCTAGCTGGTCAGCACATGCCTTAAGCACCTTCCCTGGTACACCATCTGGGCCTGTAGCCTTCCTGGGGTTTACAGCACGAAGCGCCCCTCTCACATCCTCAGCTGCAAGAATGAGTGCGGGGAAGCCAGAGACAGAAGTGGGTTGTAGTGGGAGGGTGGGTGGTGTTGTAGTTAAGAGCTGTGCCTGGGTCTCAAAGCTGGCATAGAAGCAGTTCAGTTCCTCCGCCAGTGCCACATCTGAGTCACCGGATGTCGTACCAAAGCCTTTGTAATTGGTGATGGACTGGATGCTCTGCCAAACCTGACGAGGGTTGTTTAGCTGCTCCTCTATTGTCCTCTTGTGCTCTGCTTTGGCGATTCTGATGCCTCTCCTCAGGTTAGCACGAGTGGTACTATATAGTGCTCTGTTGCCCGAACTGAAGACCGCGTCACGGGCTTGGAGAAGCATGCAGACTTGGTTAGTCATCCATGGTTTTTGGTTAGGATATACCCGGATTGATTTTCCCACAGTGACCGTATCCATGCAGTGTCTGATGTAAGACAGTACAGTGTCTGTGAATGTTGCCAGGTCTTCATGGTGGAAGACTTCCCACTGTGTTTGCTCAAAGCAGTCCTGTAGTGTAGCGAGGGCGTTGTCAGGCCAGGTGTTAATGGTGATCCTTTTGGGCTTTGTTTGTCGGATGAGGGGGGTCTATGCGGGGATAAGAAACAGAGAGAGGTGGTCTGACTTGCCCAAGTGGGGGAGGGGTATGGCTATATAAGCACGCTTGATGTTGAAATATACATGGTCCAGAGTGTTCGCCCCTCCTGTTGGGCATTTCACATGTTGGCAGAATTTTGGTAGAACAGTTTTGAGATTTTCTATGTAAAATTGTATCTAAGTTCTAGAAAAACAAAATCCCAGACGTTTGTGAAATTCCACCCAGACATTTTTTTTAAGTCTAAAAAAGAGGACATGTCCGGGTAAAAGAGGACATCTGGTCACCATAGTTTATAGTAAACCTTTATACAAGTTTAGGGTTTCTTTAGAAGTTATGTAGCTTTATGAACAAACACAATACATCCTACAGCAAAGCAGACAACAAAACAGTGAATTACAGGAAGTAAAGGTCAGTGTGTGCTGAAAGTGTAAGACGTGTTTAATAATGATCTCTCTCTCTCTCTCTCTCTCTCTCTCTCTCTCTCTCTCTCTCTCTCTCGCTCTCTCTCTGAGACTATAGGAATTTACAGAGATATTCAAAAGCAGTGCTCCAGATTCCTGAATAAAGCTCTATTGTTTATGGAATAGGGTCAGATAACAGGAAATGAAACGGCGGAAAATACCACAGATCACCACACTGCTCCTCCTGTCACTGTGACCAAAGACCTTTCTTGAATTTTGACCCCCATGTAGCAGCAACCTGTTTGCCTCTATATCTGTCCTTTGATAAGCTGCCTTCAACAGCTGACCTGTGTTGTTTCGCCGTGAGTTACAGTGCACTTCAGAAGCACAGTCTCACTGGACTATCTTTCAAGGCTGGAGGTATCATAATGGAAACCTGGTGTAAATATAGTGGATGATATTTTTTTTTATACTGGATCTGACTTAACCCTGAGGAAGTGGCTTTTAATGAACGTTTGTTGTTCTCCAGTCATATGAAGCTTGCAACATATCAGTTGTAACATATGTAACATATCAGTTTCCAGACAAAATACTGTGTTAAAAAAATAACAGTATAAGCTTCATTTTCAGTTTCATGAAGTGTCGTGCCTTTTAATATGCCCCCAACTAAGATGCCGTCAAAATAGGTTGTAGCTAAAGTTCTGAGAACCAAAAAACAGAATCCATAAGCAGTAAATAACATATTTGAGCAAACTGTCATTAATTCATTATTAATCTCATTATTTAGAGTTATAAAAACAGGTTTGTAGACAGTCATTGGCTGCTGAAGTTAAGCCACGCCCACCCATTCTGCACACACTATTGACCAATAACGGTAGCTCTACAGTCAGACCGTCCAATTAGAAGATTTTAGGCTACTTTACCACGCCCCCTTCTCACTCAAGCGAACCAATCGGAGTAGGGGAGGGCAACTTTGTGAGCGAAACTTCTCGAAGTTCTATGTAAGCTCTAGAAAAACAAAATCCCGGACGCTTGTGAAATTCCGCCCGGACATTTTTTTAAGTCTAAAAAAGAGGACATGTCCGTCTGGTCGCCCTAGAACTGTTCGTTACCAAAAGACATAATCATTAAAAAATAGTTGATATGGTTTACCTGTGTTTGCTGGTCGGCCATTTTCCAGTCAGGGTCAGTTTGGCGCGCTCTCTCTGACGTAGCGGGGTGTGCAGAGTGCGCTGGGTGGGTGGGGCTTAACTGAAAACGAATTCTTCAAGAATATTAAACACAAAGTAGACGATTATATACAGAAATATTCTGTTTACAAACCTGTTTTATAAGTCTTAATGTTAATGACAGTTTTCTCATTTTCAAAATGTCATTTATTGATTATGGATTCTGTTTTTTTGGTTCCATAACAGACTGTTTTCTGAATTCCATCAGATTTTCATAGAAATGTTCCATCCTTTAGTCTGAAGCCATCCCAGAAGAGAGGCTACTGATTTTCAAACCAGCTTCTGCTGTAATACCATTTATTTGGATATTTATAAGGATATAATATGGATGAGCGAGTGTCTAAAACCTTTTTGTTACATATCGTGGAATCTCCTCTTCTACTTAAAAAAAAATAATTCAGTAAACAATGAGCGGTTTAGAATAGAGGCTTCTGAATGTCTCATCATGATTTCATGAGTGTGAATTTATTTAACATGGGGATTTAACATAAGAGAAACAATATCATCACTTTTGAACAACCTTGCAGGAATCTTTTAGGAGAAAGTAACGTCATCCTTAAGTTGTTCACATTTCTCTGGTCCGTTTATCACACAGTTTCACAGAGCGTGAAAACAGCTGAAAATGAAAAATGACTACATTGGAGATGTACAAGGCTTAACTGAGACAATGAAATTATATGGGAATATACGGTCTGTAGAGGAAACTAGAAGAACACAACCAGACGTGTCATTAAAAAGGCTATAATCACTGAAGGCCTATTGTAAGTAACAGCAATCTACGGCGGCAGATAGACGTATCTCTCTGATATCAACATGCCCTTTCTGTGTTGATAGCCGTTACTTTTCCTGTTTAAATATAACAGCACTGCCTCCTGCCTCATCTCAAGCCCTGATGACACCAGCAGGTGGGTGGAATTCACATTCAGCTGCTTCCATTATAGAGAAAAGCATCAGAAAGTAGCCCCCATTGCTCATGATATGAATCATCACTCTGAGACAAACACACACACACACACACGGATGCACATGGTTTGTTAGGCAAGAGTTTTGTTTAACACCACACTCAGTTTAGAGCATTTCCAAAGCTGCCCCTCCTCCCGTCCACTGCTGACGCATGTTCTGTAATGGAATGTTTGAGCTGGAGCGCAGAGCTGTGATATCACTTTCAAACCCTAACAAAGACATTTGGGGAAGGGATTTTATGAAAGGTCGTCGAGCTTGTCATAAACATAAGGCTCATATTTTAATGTCTTCCAGTTTTCCAAGCAGTCAATATTTATTCAAGAGTTTTTTTTAATTGTCTTATTGTATTTATAATATCCCAGATGGTCTCTAAGTAGGAATCAGGTCATTCGTAGTAGTGGTGGTGTTAAAATGAGAACCGAGGTTGGGTTTAGATTTGCATTTCAGGTTCAGGTTTAGATTAACCATACACTATTAAATTTAGGGTTGGGGAGGTTTAGAGTCATACTACATCATCACTGTTGCAGAAAGAATACCTTGCATCTCCAGGAGTAGAAAGAAATATAATAGAAACTTTTCCTATATATATTATACATTTTTTTGCTTAATTCTCTGGTCCATATTTCATACAGTTTCAGAGAGCGCAATAACAGGTGCTATACGTAGATTAGGACATAAATAAATAAGACTTAATTCAGATAGTGGAATCCCAACCCAAACCCAAACAATCCCTGGTTCTAAACCTAACCCAGGTATTTATCCTAACCTTAACCCTAATGTGGTTCAGAGGGTTGTGTGGTTCATAAACCAGAGGGTTCCCAGAGTTTCAACAACTAATAAAATGATGAATTTACATTGCAACCAGGGCCTATACCTCCTCCTAGTGGCAGTACAGTGTAACATGGATAGTTTTCAAAAGTATGCTTTCTAAGACCTGACCTAAGGACATTGTCTCTACAAATTCAGCCTCAAAGCAAGAACTAACTGAAGATTAAGAAAAGCTTCTGAGGGACTCCCTCACTGTAAACTCAAATTCATCTTTACCTTTGTCATCTGCTCTTTACCCTCTCTGAAGACATGGATCACCTCTGAGCAGACCTCACCTGTGCACTGGACCTTCATTGAGCCGTCAGACCCTCAATTCCTCAATTCTCCTGGTGATGATTCTAATAAACTGGGCCTACATTTCAACAATCAAGCATCAAATCTTGATTGGACAAGAGGTGAATAGAATGTAACCAGTTTCCAACCAATAAAGATCATTATTAGGGCTCAGACACGCTCTCAGTCTTTAAATCTATACTGAAAACCTACCTTTTCACACAACCTTTTGGTTAATCACTCACTTTCAGGTTATTCTTCTTCTAATGGTTTTCATTTATCGCTACTTTGAATTAACCCTGTCTTATTACCATAGTTACAGCTTTTTTTTAGTTAGCGTAGTTAGCTGCTCTCTCTCTCTCTCTCTCTCTCTGTTTTTCTCTCTCTCTGTTTCTCTCTCTCTCTCTCTGTTTTTTTCTCTCTCTCTCTGTCTCTCTCTCTCTGTCTCTGTTTTTCTCTCTCTCTCTGTTTCTATCTCTCTCTCTCTCTCTCTCTCTTTCTCTCTCTCTCTCTGTCTCTCTCTCTGTTTCTCTCTCTCTCTCGCTCTCTTTCTCTCTCTCTCTCTCTCCCTCTCTCTCTCTCTCTCTCTCTCTCTCTCTCTCTCTCTCTCTCTCTCTCTCTCTCTCTCCCGTTTTACCCCCTTATTTTTCCCCCTTGTCTGGTTTTCTTTCTCCTGTCTCTCTCATGCCTCGAGACGTCCTGCTCCTGCTGTTCTCCTGGTGTTGCCCTGATCCAGCCCCTGACCCTGTGAATCCTGTACAAGATCTCGGCCTTGTCTGACCTACAGTGTCACGCTTGGCCGTGCATGGATGCTGTTTTATCCCAAATGAACCCTGCACCTGCTTTTACTCTTCGACAGAATCACAGACCACCTCCTCGTTCCACATTACTGTAACTCACTAGTTCACTTTCACTTCTGTTCTGTTTTCTGTTGTGTCTCCGGTATCGACCCGAGGAGGATGGGTTCCCCGTATGAGTCTTGCTTCCTTCCCAGGTTTCTACCTCTTGTGCTGAGGGAGGTTTTCCTTGCCACTGTTGCCCCTGGCTCGCTCATAGGAGGCTTGGACCCGGATCTCTGTAAAGCTACTTTGTGATGACTTTCTGTTGTGAAAAGTGCTATATAAATACAATTTGATTTGATTTGATTATTACATTATATACAAAATTATTCTGTGAAATAACAAATGAACATCTAGAGGCTTTTAAAGTCCCAGAGGCCCCTTCTGTTTAGTCAGTAATTGAGCAGTGACACTGACACAGATGTGACATATTTATGAATACTTTTAAGAGTCTATAGGAGAGCAGTATTGCTCAGTTTTCCTAGTAGAATTTTAGATAAATGCAAACTAGTTCCTTCTCCACAGAGCTTCAAAGAGAGAGAGAGAGAGAGAGAGAGACCTGTCAGTGCTGGGATCTAGAGACCTTGCAGATGGCTTTTGCAGAGAATCAGTGTCAAGATAAAAAAGATCAACAGAGTAAAGAAACTGAGCTGCCAGAGCTTAGCCTGAACCCAGCAGGTATATATCACCCTGATCCTAAGCTTATGAAACACATACACATCACCGTTCCTCCCTAACAGAACTGACAAGGCATGGCTTTATCAGAAACAAAGCAACAGTATCTGTGCCCAGATGACATCCATGAAAGTATCTGTTAACTTTCTCGTTCCAGTTTCAGCTCAAGACACACACCGTGTCCATACGAAACACACTAAAACCACACCATGTCCACTGCTGTGTTATACGTCCAAAGGGTTTGAGAATGGTGGGAATGTGGCACTTCCCTTTACTGCCGCAACAGCTTCTGCTTTTCTGGGATGGATTCATCCACAATAAGAGAAGAAAACCCATCCATGGTAGCGCACACTCAAACACACACTAGTGAGCAATCCTTCACACACACTATGGGCAGTGAACACACACACAATCAGAGCAGCAGGCTCCCAACCACATTAATGGCCAGGAAGCAGTTTGAGGGGCACGCACTTCAGCTGTGACCCGGGAATTAAACTGGCGACCCTCCAGCCTCAAGCTCACTTCTGTAAATTTAAGGCCGCATTAGTGAGGTCAGGTTCTGACCACTCCAGTTCTTCCCGTGTTCCATCATTTCACAGAATGCAGCTGCTCTGCTTCCAAGCCCAAGGTTGGAATGTGCAAGGATTACACGCCTCTAGCCCACACTTGGCATTGGCCATAGTGACCTTACGATCAAGTACATCTGCTGTAGAGTGTCCCATTCCACTTTTCAGTGCTTTCATACAAGGATTGTACAATTTGTGTGTCTTTAAGTCCCTCTCATCTCATGGCTCACAGAAAATATAAACGACACCTTCACTCGACAGAGCAGACATTTTTTCAAACCTCATCAATATTTTATAACATAGGAACTTATCTTCAGGGATAATGTCACGAATAATGGAAGCTACCCCATGACCTGTAGTGTCTGAATTATCTTATGTGATTAAACAGGGGAAAAAAGAACTGAACTATAACAGAAACAGAGCAGGAAAAGACATCATGTTCCCAACTGGAACATCCTGTAGATTGATGAATGAAAGTGTTGAGAAGGGCTTAGTCGATGTGTTCAGGTTTTCAGTCTTTTTCTAAAGCTAAGTAACAGCAGATTGTTTTAGTTTCCCCTTCAGTTAATTTTACAGTTATTAACAGTAAAGCCTTTATGATTTGCATTTATTTGCCCTTCTGCAACAGCTATGTAACATATGTGAAATTCATCACGCTGTGACAGGAGAGTGGAGATCTGGCAACCCGTTTGGCTGTTTCTGTACCCGTTTGGCTGTTTCTGTACCCGTTTGGAAGCTGTTTTGATCGCTCGGGTTTTCCTGTTTACTTGTTTCCATTGTTATTTCTATATTTATATCTGTTTTTATAACCTACTAACCATCCATAGATCTATCTTTTAGATTGTCTCCGCAGGAATATTCATTACAGAGGCACTAAAACTGCCACCGGACCCTGGAGTAACGTTCTTGGTGTAAGTTACTAAAATTCACTAAAAGCGGTAAGTATCTGCAATTCCATGGCTACTACTGGCTGTTTTGCCTGCTCAGAGTGTGGCATGTTTAGTTTAACGCCCTTTTCCACCTCTAGCGATAAATATAGTGGTTGTATTTGTAGTAAGTGTCAGCTAGTTAGCTCTCTGGTGGATAAAGTGGACCAGCTAGAAGTGCGCATCCGGAGCTTATTATTGTTGAGGGATAAACAGCGAGATTCAGTGTTAGCAACTCCGGGTGCCTTAGGGAGAGTTAGCACCCCCACGACTCCGGCGTTAGAGCCCTCACAGCGGGGTGAATGGGTGACGTCTCGGCGTCATAGCCGGAAAGCTAAGGCTGATGCTAACGCTGAGGCCAAAGCTAGCCCACCGGGACACCACGCTCCTCCGATTCGCGTGTCAAACAGGTTTGCCCTGCTCAGCGAAGCACCCGCTGAGGAGCCTGTTAAGAGTGCTCTGGTTATAGGAGACTCTATTGTTCGGCACGTGAAATTAGCTACTCCTTTAGGGGCGCCGGCAGTAACAGTTAGCTGTTTATCGGGAGCCAGAGCGCCGGATATTAGTGGCAACCTTAGACTGTTAGCTAATAGGAGATATTCGAGGGTAGTCATTCATGTAGGGCCAATGATATTCGTCTGCGGCAGTCTGAGGTAACTAAGGGTAATATTACAGAGGTGATTAAACTGGCCCAGACGATGTCTGATGCCGTAATCTGCTCTGGCCCCATACCAATGCGGCGTGGCGACGAAGCTTACAGCAGACTTTGGGCGTTAAACTGCTGGATGTCCAAGTGGTGTTCCGAAAATCAAGTGGGCTATATAGACAATTGGTTACGTTTTGAGGGCAAGCCTGGTCTTATAGGTAGGGATGGTATCCACCCCACGCGGGAGGGTGCTGCCTTACTTTCTTGCAGTATAGCACATAGTCTTTTAGTTAGTCAGCAGAGTAGTGTAGATAGCTGCTGACAATCCAGAGCCGGGACCAGGCCGCAGACAGACAGGCTAAACCGACCGTCTGCGAACTGTCTTGAGGCGTCACCCAGGTTCAACTGTATTGAGACTGTGTCTTTCCCCCGAACTAAATGTAAAAGTAGAAAAACAAAATCAGCCTGTTTCAGCAACCTAATCAATATTAAATCATACACAACACCTAGCAGCAACACCTCAGAACTAAAATTTGGGTTACTCAACATAAGATCACTAAACTCAAAAGCACTCATCGTAAATGATATTATAAGTGATCATAAATTCAATGTTTTCTGTCTCACGGAAACGTGGGTTAAACCAAATGAATATTTACCACTAAATGAAGCCACCCCCCTAGGCTATAATTATGCACATAGCCCAAGAATATCAGGCAAAGGAGGTGGAGTATGTGTAATTTACCAAAATACCCTAGAAATTAGTCTTAAACAATGTGACACCTTCTCTTCTTTTGAGGTTCTCTCCACTATTATTACAAATCCGGTCACAAAAAAGGACGCATTTTTATTATGCAACATTTACAGACCACCAGGGCCTTACTTAGAATTTCTGAAAGAATTCAGCGATTTTGCTACAAACCTAGCGGTGTGCAATCATAAAGTTATAATTGTAGGAGATTTCAATATCCATTTTGAGAAGGAAAGTGACCCACTTGTAGTGGATGTTGGTCATACACCCCGATACATATATATATAATTTTATAATTTGTTTTATAGCCTTGACCTTATTCAAACTCCTCCAACCTCTGATATTTGACTTAATGATATTAATTAAGATTTATAATTGGTTTAAGCAATTAGAACATTAATAATTAGTTTGAGAATGAATAATAATCATGCTAAATGAGTTCTTCAGGATTTTCAGAAATTCTAATGAATAAATTGCAAACACTGTGACTTCAAATAATGAGAGTTTTATTAATAAAAAGAAGATATTTAGTTAACATAGCACAACCTTGTAATCTCACGGTGTCCGGCAGGGGGAACTGATTTTGACCTTAAGGTGAGCTAGGCACTTCTAACTTGTGACTAAGGTTACTAACTAAGGTTTAATTAAATGGTAAATTATAAAGAGGGTTTGTTTAGACATCAGCTACTGAAAAGGTGTTAAATACGCTAGCTTACTCGTTCGCCGTTTCACCGAGCCGTCGCGTCCTGTTGTTTAATCTCCGTGTCCCGGGGTGTTCTCGTCGTTCCCACGTGGTGAGAAGCAGGCCCGCTTATGGAGGATCTCTTTACAGTCGATTTGAAGACCCTCGATTCCGAGCTGAGCTGCGTCGATCGAGATTTCCCTTCTTCGGTTTTTCACAGGCGTAGCTGGTTTTCCACCGTAGTGGAAAGGCTTTTTCAGAGTATTAGCTAGTCTCGTTGTTCAGTTTTCCAGGATTGATGTCTTCAGGAATCAGCTTATAACGTTAATATATCTGTTATCGATTACTCAAACGGTTGATACCTTACTTTGGCCACAAATAAGTTTCACCCGCCTTGATCATTCGTGAGATCACACTTCGATAGGTAATAAACATAAACAAGATTAAAGGAAAAGAAAGATATTCAAATTATTCGACTTATTAGTTAAACTTCATACTCTTAGCTAATTTCGAGACGTCTCTCGTAAGCTTTTCTGAAGTCTCTGAGAGGGTTCCTTTGTTTGTTGTCGGCGTCCTCTCTTTTCCAGTTCCTTTCGTGGTCCGTTACTTCTGCAGAGTCCTCGCGACTCTTCAAACTTCGAACTCATTGTCTGTCTTACTGTTTGTCCTTTTCAAGGCTGGCGCGGTCACGCCCTAATGGGAGGCGTCCTCTTTCTGATTGGACGCGAGTCCAGACTCACGTGACTCTCGTGAGGGAGAGAGAGAGAGAGAGAGAGTAGGAGGAGGGGGTTTTGACTCTGTGATTCATACATAAGGAATATGAGTTTCTCGTATCAAAATTCTTATACCTGTTATCAACCTATAACAATGAGTACATTGGACTATTAATATCAGACATTTACATAAGGTCCCATCTTGAGTACATTGTTCACGTCCAATTCGTGATGATACGCTGAAAAATAAAACATTAATCCATTTTCTCTCATTCAGAGACAAAACTGATCTTTGTAATAGAAACAATCGGCATTATACATCATTTCATTAGAAGGTAGGCATTCATCTGAGGGTACAGAAAGTGACATTCATACGTTCGTTTATACACAAATAACTCAGAGATCGGCTATTTTCGCTATTGTCTTGCGGCGACTCCGAGCGAGGTGTAGTTCCGCCAGTGTCCATTTGGTGTCGTTGTTAATCCGTGTTTCAGCTGTTGGTTCACGGGAGTTCACTCGAGGTCACTTTGGTTTGAACATCTGTTGATCTCCGTGAAAGATAAGGATTAGACATTTAGGTGCCATTGTCATAAAAACGGGCCGTAAAAGCTCTCTTCTTTGTTTGAGGTTCCTGTCTCTTTAAGTTAGTTATCTCGACAGTTCCTGTTAGTTAAAAGAGAGAAGGGGGGTGTTGGGGCCATGTGTTACTTAAAAGGGTTCTTTTGATGTCTTTAGATTGGTTGTGTGTGTGGGGGCTGCTATGTTGCAGATGAAAAGTCTTCTGCAGACTGGAAAAGTTTTAATCCAAAACTTTTCATTTCTTGATTGTCCGATATTCATATTTGGCTCATACTCCACTACATTCCCCCCTTTCTTTTCAGTTTTATGGTTCGTCAGGGATCATGGAGCTGAAAAGAACTTTTGCTGTGGAGGAAGGTGAGGTCAGCAAGCATATTCAAACACATTTCCAGAGCTGATGTATTCCTATTAGTGTATGGGTGTATATGGAATGTGTATGTTTGCATGCTGAAGGGATCCTAATTATTTAGGGGCAGGTCTTGTTCAAACGCAACCTCGAGAGCTGATTCTTCGACATGGCCTTCGGCTTCATATCTAAAACTTGGGGGTTCACCTCTCTGGGCTCTCTTATGTCTAACGAATTTGACCATTTTATTAGACCAAGTTTCTAACCTGCTCTGGAGGGCTCGAGTGCGTTTGAAATAGAACCAAGCTATACCAAAGGTCAAAAGATATCCTAATCCTACCAGGGTAACTAGTAAGGTGTCCGGGGTGGACCATGCATAGGTGACAGGCTGAACTGGCCATAGGGGTTGAGACGACAGTTCTCTAAGAGTGTTATCTATGGGGGTCAGGTCAATGACTTGGGTTCCCTCATATTCTAGGCGAGTTAGGGTTTTAGTATCTAGCTCGATGGTGTGTTTGGAGAAGAACTCTGAGATTTCTATGTCGCTCTCATATTGGTCAGGGTTTAGGTGATACAGGGCCAGGTCTCCTACATGTGAGATTGCGTTTACGGGGACGTCTACCCAGAAGGTTTGGCTAGGAAGGAGTACCCTTTCTGAGGTGTCATGTTGATCATAGGTTAGTAGGGCCTCTCTAAAGGGGGTGTTAACCAACCAACGATTTCCAACAATTTCAGCTTGAGTACTGGTTACCAAACGTCGGGGCGTGACGACTACCGGGCATTGAGTATTACTCATCATAGGCTTAAGGCCACAGATCCCATTTGCGCTGTCACGAATGAAAGGTTTGCTAGGGCACAAGTAGTGAATGTCTTTAGTGAGTGTGCACATAAGCAAATTGGGTACCAGATATAGGTCAGGGTTATCGTCTTGGTATGCTACAAGAGATGTTGTTTTCACACGAACGTAGGCAGAATCTTGCCAGAAACCAACGTTGACAACATCTTTCAAACGGTATATGTTTTCAGGCGCCATTATGGGAAGGTTAATAATGAATGCTAATTCTCGGTCTTGAGGATTAACATAAATTGGGATGGCGCTACCTAAGGTATAGGCTAGGTGGGCCTGGAGATCAGTAACTACTTCTCGAGTTGCTGTAGATAAAATCTCCTGTACTAAGGATAGGGGCACCAAGTAGGGAGGGATTCTCCCCATGGCTAGGCTATCTACAGAGGAGCTGATTTCTTGTAGCATATCAGACAATAACATATTCACAAGCTGGATGTGGGCAAGGTCAAGTTGTACTACTGAAAGCATGGAGTTAACCGTCTGGAGCGTTTTGTTCAAAGCGACACTGTGAGCGTTGAGCACTACGACGGTGCCACGTAGGGTTTGCCCAATGGTTTGCAGGTGCTGCTGCTGTTTGTCTAATTGGGTTTTAATGTTCGGAATTTCAGCTTGTAATTCCCCTACTTGACGTTTGACAGTGGCTATATTGACGGCATTGACGGCGGACGTTCCGAGACTCAGTAGTGATCCCACAGTTGCAGCTGCCATTAACAATCCGCCTATGAAGCGTTTAGGTCGTTTATTAAAACCATTTAGTTCTGATTGCGTTACGGTAAACTTTTGTAACTGGCGGAGCATGTGAGTTACGTCGGCTTCAGCATGGCTGATAGCTTCCTCAGTCCATCTAACTCCATTCCGGCCAGTCTGCAACGTGGTTATCGGTAGGTTTTTGCTACACGCTTCGGCGGGATTCAACCGTACAAATACTCTCTGGGTATGGAGGCGGCAATTAGTGATTAGCAGTCCCGGCTGGTCTTTCAGTATTATTCCTGAGTCAGGACCTGGTTCAATCACTTCAGGGAGCACGGCGGTTCCTAGGGAGCCGACGATCAGGAGAATGAGCAGCGGGGCCATCCTACCGGAAGAGATGCTCATGGTTAGATTTAGGGTATTTATGGCGAGTCGTTTAGACAAATTATAAGAAATTTTCACGATACCCCCCTTTTTGATAAAAATTTCCTAGGGTAAGCACTCTACAATAATTGACGATGAGGGACTAGGGTCTTGCACCCTGAGTGTCCTCAGTCTGGTTAGAAGCTCGTTGCCTGTTAAAGAGTGAGAGAAAAAGGGAAAAGGGATAGGAGAACTAAGGTGTGAGTAGAAGGTTATAGTTGTTTGTTAACTAACACCCTCCCTGCCTTTGGTTCTGCCGTTTATGATCTAACACAAGCGTTAGTATCCCCTACAAGTCCCATGGGGGTTGTGTGTGGTCGGATTTGGTTGCGGTGGACCCATTTGAATTCAGTACTGCCCCGAGCTTTGTTTATTTTGATCCTGTAAACAACGGGGGACAGTTTGTCTGTTATCTTGTAGGGACCGGACCATCGGGGTAGGAATTTGCGGGCCAAATTCCCCCCTGTTTTTCGCGACCTTCCAACAGGTTGGACAAAGATGTAGTACCATACCTTGTCCCCTATTTGGAGTTCATCGTGGGATGCTTTGTGATCGTAGTACGCTTTGCGACCTTCTGCACTTCTTTCCAGTTTCTGCTGGGCAAAGGCGAAAGTAGCTTTGAGGTGTTTCTGCAGGTCCTCCATATACTGATGAGTGGTGTAGGCTACAGCTATGCTAGCTTCACCTGGCTGATATAACAGATGTAGAGGCAGAGTCATTTGTCTCCCTGTCATCAACTCAAAGGGTGAGACCCCGACCGCGTCGTGTGGGGTCGCCCGTATGGCCATCAGTACGAGGGGGAGTTTGACATCCCAGTCTCGTTGGTTTGCTGCTACGTACTTTTTCAGTATGCTAACAACAGTTCGGTTGGCTCGCTCTACCTGACCTGAGCTTTGAGGATGGTAGCTAATGTGAAGGCTGGCTTTTACTCCTAAGAGTTGCCAGAGCTGCTGCATGACCTCAGCTGTGAAATGTGTCCCTCTGTCAGAGTCGACACGGCTGGGTAGGCCAAACCGTGAGAAGACATGGTTCATCAGTAAGTATGCAGTGGTTAGCGCTGTGTCATTCGGTGCGGGGAGGCATTCTACCCATTTAGTGAATGCACACGTGACTGTGAGGAAGTACTTGTTACCTCTTACTGTTCGAGTGAGTGGTCCAACCCAGTCTATCTGGAGGTTTGACCAAGGGAAGGATACTCCTTTCTTTTGCAAGGGGGCTCTATGAAGAGGATTCGAGGGTTGAAATTGGCAACATACCAGACAGCCTTTAATGTAGTCAGCCACATCTTTTACCATGTGGGGCCAATATGCCACCTGCTTGAGCGCATGGTGTGTTGCTTTGACCCCTTTGTGTCCCGCAGATGGGGAGTCATGGGCGTGCATCAGCATCACCCCCCTGTGGCACTGAGGAACCACGAACGTAGGTGAAGTGTGCGAGTCAGTGGCATGAACTAGCAAGCCTTTGACGACTTGGAGGGACGCTTTGGCGCCGTATAGGTCTTTAAGGCCTGGTATGGTGTCAAGGTCTTGTGCTGCGATGGGATTAGTAGATGGGTCAGAGACATGGCTAAGCATTTTAGAAATGGATGGGTCTCGAGCTTGGAGAGTAACTAAGTCAGCGTCCGAAAAAGCAGGGTTAATAGAGACAATGGTAGTTTTGGCATTGTCGGGCGACGCCTTTGTTACAGTTCGAGACCGTGTGACAGCTAGGACTTCGATGTCGGGTGGGTTTGGAAAAAGGGAGGGATCGAATGTCCACGATGTGCCTTCGCGGGCCCCTTGCTTGGCTAAGCTATCTGCTTGATCATTGAATTCTTTGTCATCTCCCGGGACTCGGGAGTGACCCTTCACTTTCTTCCAGTAGATCTGCAGGTCATGTGTGTCTACCAAGTGTTCGCATGCCGCGAAAAGCTCTTTGTGTTTAACTGGCTTTTTGTTTGACGTGGTGTAGTTGTTGGTTTTCCACAGTCTCAAGTGGCATGTGAAGCTTAGGCGCGCGTAGTTGGAGTCTGTGCAGATCACCAACGTTTTTATGCTTTTCTGGACTGCAGACTGGATTGTGATAAGAATTCCTGCTATTTCAGCATATTGGGAGGACTGAGCACCCAATTTGAAACTTAGGGGTTCGTGAGGCCATCCGTTTATTCCGATAATACCCACCCCTGCCATCAGGGTGTGTTCTCGGCGGAACGAACAACCATCTACATACGCAGTGACAAGGTCTTTGCATGTGTTAGGATCGAAATAGTGGTGGTTAGCCACGGTGGGTAAGAGGGTTTCTGGAGTTTGTGGCACTTGGGAAGGAATGTTTCCTTCGCATCGCCTGCAGGAAGCAAGGCCTGTGCCTAGGGGGCTCTTGTAGTTTTGCGCGTAACGCACCTCTAAGTCAAAGCTTTGGAGAGCCATTAGCCATGACGCTACTCGAGCGTTAGTTACTACACCCTCTCGAATTCGTTGGCTGTTTAGGAAAGTGACTGGTTGATGATGAGTTTCAACAATCACCTTCTGACCACCTAGGTAGTTGGAGAAATGTTTGACTGCCCACACTGTTGCTAGTAGTGCTTTTTCGCAGTCACTGTATTTGTTTTCGGCAGCCAGCATAGTTTTACTAGCATAGGCTATGACACGTTTGTCTCTATCGTGTAATTGATACAGACCGGAGCTGAGACAGTGGTTCGAGAACCCTACTTCTAGGTAGAATTCTTTGCTACTGTCAGGATAGGCAAGGCATGGGGCCGTGCACAGTTTCGATTTTAGTGCCTGCATGGCGTGTTCCTGGGCTTCGCCCCAGGTGAAAAGAGTGTCCTTTTTCAGGAGGTCATAAAGTGGACGAGCTAGGTCCGCATAGTTCTCTATGAATTGTCGTGAGTAGTTGCATACTCCTAAGAAACTGCGGAGTTCCTTAAGGTTGGTGGGTGCTGCGAGGTTTGTTACCCCTTGCACTCGACTCACTTGTGGTTCAACACCATCAGTGCTTACGAGCAGACCGACGTAATTCACTTTTGTTCTGCACCACTGACATTTGGAGAGTGATATTTTCGCACCTGCTGTTGTAAGCTGGTCAAGAACATGATCAATCTCGTCAATGTGTGCCTGTAGGGAGTGGTTACGCATGAGTATGTCGTCCACATATATGAGGGTGCCTCGCTCGCGGGCATCAGGGCATGCTTTGTTTAAGAAAATATTAAACTCCGCGGGTGAGTTGGCATATCCAAAAGGGCACCTAGTGAATGTGTACTGTCGGTTTGCGAAAGTGAAAGCGAGCTTGTGTTGGTCTTCTGCTTGCACCGGGATGGTCCAGAAGCCAGAGGCTACATCGATGGTGGAAAAGTATTTAGCGTTTCGGACCGAGGGAAGCTCTTGCTCCAATTGTGTCATCGGCCATCGAGACAAGGGAACCTGTTGATTTAGTTTCCGATAGTCGATGGTTAAGCGCCATTTACCATTTGGTTTTATGACGGGCCATAATGGTGCCGAGTACGTGCTGTTACAGGGTCGAATTATGCCCTTTTCCAGCAAGTCATCAATGATTTCTTGTACCGGTTCATAGGATGCCAACGGAATTTTGTATTGGCGGACAAACGTGGGTGGTGCTCCCGGACGAGTGGGAATACGTACTGAATGAATGTCAGTGAGACCACAGTCCGTTGAATCTTTGGAAAAAGATTTTTGATATTTAAGGAGCACTTCACAGAGTTTCTCACGTTCTTCTTTGCTTTGGAGGGCGTCGGCCTCCTTTAGAACTTGTTCGACTTGGATACGAAATTCGGAGTCAGATAGTTCTTTCGAAGTACGCGGATTTGAAGTGTTTTCTCCCGCTTCGGGAAGAAGAGATGGTTCCCGGGAGGATTCCGGGGATGAATCTATGGAAAGGACCGTGATCGTCATTTGATTGTCGTCAGCGAGATCTATTCTGCAAATGGCATCATTACTCATGTCCAGAGCTGAGAAGAGAGCAACAGCTCGTGTCGGATGAGTGTAGAACACCTTTGATTCTGCATGATCAAGAAGCAGGGATTCAGGCATTGGTCCTATGATCGGAATTCGCAACTCGAAGTCATGGAATTTCGTACTGACTAACCAACCCAGAGGAGATGAGTGAGGGATCGTCAAGGGTTGAGTGGTTTCGTTCCGTACGAATAGATAGGTGGATCTTGCTCGCGTCTCCACCAAAGGTGTGGCTTCGAGGGTGAGGCCTAGTTCGAAGAACTGAGGTGACGGTTGGAAAAGTGCATGCGCGTGGCTTAAGTGTTGGCCAGGTCGCATGACTAAGCGGATGGGTACATTTGCTGCGTTCGCAGGTACCACAAGTGCACCTTGGTTAGTGACCTGACATACCTCGGGAATAGTTTGTCCTGAGCCTAGGTTGCTGAGATCAGAGGACCAGGTTTCCGTTGAAACATCAGTCAAAGACCACAGTACACTATTGAGGGTGTCTACGTGGACGTCGAGGCGCACCAAGAAGTCACTTCCAATGTAAACGTCGTGCGGCAAGTTAGGGACGACTAAGAAATAATGGGTGATTACCCTTTTGTTCCACTGGACGGTTAAAGCGCAAATTCCATCAGTGGGTGACATTGCTTTTGATGCCAGGTTAAGAGGAAAGCGACAAGGACTGCTCACCAAAGGAATATTTGGTTGAGTGAGGCGCAGAGTGTTAAAGAGGGTTTGGCTTATGGCGGACTGGTCGGTCCATAGAGCCAGAACTGCATTGTCTACACGATAGTCCTGCATTGTGAGACCATTCACGATGGGAAGGCCTGGAGCGTCTGTTGTGGACGGCTGTGTGAAAGTGCACAGGAATGTGTTCCGTTGTTCTAACATGGCACTAGGGGGCCAGGGAGAGACTGCTGTCTCTGGTGTGGCTGCCATGGGCTCAGTTTCCTCTTCCTCGAAGTGAGGGATTTGACTTGGTGGATCTCCTATTGATTCAGGCTGGATTTCGAGACGGCAACACTGAGCTTCCCGGTGGTGTGGGGTGCAGATGGGTAAAGGCTCACGCACTTGTGCCCAGATCTTTGACCTTTTGAAGTCAATCAGTGGTTCGAAGCGATTAAGGAGATCTTTGCCGATGAGGAAGGGAATTGTTTCGAGAGGAGACACATGGACTGGATGCACTAAGGTCATTGGTCCAATGGCTAAGTGTATTAGTGCCATAGACTGGATAGTGAGGCCTGCATGTGAATACGGCTGAATTTTAAGAGAACAGTTTTGGAGCTGTATCTCGCGATTTTCACGCCGCGCAATGGCTCGAACCTGGTGGAACAAGGCGGAAGACATGAGCGTGACATCTGATGCAGTGTCCAATAGGGCCTCATGTACTAGCCTTCTTTCCACAATGGTGGACAAGTAGAATTTGCGTGCAACCCCTTTTTCCGTTAGGTGTCCCATGAATTGTCGGACGGGTGTGTCGCCTTCAATGACTGAAGGGTCATTTGGCGTTAAACCTTCTTTACCGTCTAACTGAACAACTAAAACAGCACTGGAGGGTGGTTGCGAGTCACCCCCCTGTATCATCGGGTTTTCAGTGTTTGTTTGGGTCACGAGGAGATTGCACGGTGCGCTAGAAGACGGAGCTTCGCTTGTCACTTCTCCTACATAACTTTCTAACATTTCTGGGGTGTTAGAGGATGGCTTTGGGTTAGACCGCGAAGAGGTGATAGAAAGAACGTCAGGTTTTTTCTTTTTCTCTTTGCAAATCATTGCAAGCATTCGGCGGATGTCCTCTAACTCCTTAGAGCTGAGTTCCGTGCCTTTAAGCTTGTCTTTAGTGTGATTTTCTTTATTTTGATACCAGTATTTCTCTTTCTTTTCTCTATAGGAATCAGAAAGCTGGTTCGGAGCTGTTCGCTCATATCCCTTATGGGGGTGTGATGGTTTTCCACGGCCCGCACCGCGGTTTTCTACAGGGTAATAGTCACGACCATACCCAGCCCTGTCCCGAGGGTTCCAGAAATCTTTGTCATGATTTCTGTCTGGCCTGCGAGGAGGGTAGCGCTTGTATTGGTGTGAGGGCGGATGAGGTTTCGGGCCCTCACTGGTCCACGGAGTGGAGGAAGGGTTCAGGGCGGATCTTGGTGGATCGGCCTGGGTGGCGCCTTCTAACTCTAAATGTGGGGAACTGGAGTCGACATTGAAGACTTGGGGTGTTTCGGACCGCCTGTTGGGAATTTGTTGGGTTTTGAGGAAACCTCTGAGTGCTAAATCACGCAGCTGCCTGCTAGACAGGGTGCGAGGGCAAGCTGAGACTCCCAACTGGTGACTGGTGTGGGGATGGAGGTTTTGGATAAATAGTGATTTGAAATTTAACTCTTCCTCCATTCCGGAGTCATTTCTAGGTCCGAAGTACGCCTGTCTGAGTCGATTATAATATTGCTGAGGGGATTCCTGGCGTTGCTGTTTTATGTTCAAAGCAGCGGCCAGTCCGGTCTGTGACAGGTGATTGGAGAATTCTTCCTCCAATGCTTGGCACAGCACATCATATCGCGCTTTTACATAGTCTGGCTGACGTTCAATGAAGTTACTGACGTCTCGGTTGGAGGTCAGTTTAATCACATATAGTCTGTCATCTATGGTGATCCCGGGGAACCTTTGGAGGTAGAAGTCAATATCTTTTAGGTAGGAAAAGATATCATTAGAACCGTCAGGTTTGGGATCAAAGCGGGTTATATTACGCGCGATTTTATCTAGGTCCTTGTATGAGGGACCATGAGAGGGTAAAGGTTGAGGGGACCAGACACTGGGTTGCAGTGCTCTGGGTCTAGCAGGGCGTTGTAAGGGACGACTGACAGGAGACACAGGGGAGGGGGAAATACCCGTTGATACCAGAGGAGGTGCTGCAGCAGCTCTAAAGGTTACGGTCCCTGAGTCTGGTTCCTGATCCTCACTATCTTCCTGCTGGCCTTGTCTTTCTGTAGCGGCACTAGGTGGCACATCAGGTGTGACCTGGGGCAGCGTGTTCCCTTCAGCTATTTCGCTTTGAAGTTGACTTAACTCTGCCTCTACCTTTGCCTGCTGTCGCTGTGATACCTCGAGCTCACGTTCGCTGGCTCTGAGCTGTACTAAAGCGAGGATGGCTATTTGACCTAATGCCTCCGTTAGGGACTTGCCCTTGGCCATGTGGGTTAAGTGGTTCTCTACCCACTTAGCCACCATGTGGTCACGGCCGACCAGGGAGGTCTTCTGTACAGTCTCTGCGAATCCAGGCATCACATCACTGGTGATGCTGGTCAAAACAGAGAATGCCTCATCCCACAAACCTTCTACATATACTTCCGAGGGAAAGGTTCCTTCTGCCATGTTAGCTGTGTTTTTAACTGCGAGGTGTAACTTACTTCTATTTAGTTAGGATTAATTCCGTTAATCCCTTTTCTAACTAAATCTGAACTAAATTCACCTGTACCGAGTGCTCTAAGAGTAACTGCTAGTATGTATGGTGTTAGAGTTCACTTGTGAATCTCTAAGGGAAGTCTGTTAGTAGGAGAGGGTGGAGTGAAAGTTGCTATGTGCGAGTGAATAAAAGAAGAGAGAAAGAGAAAAAAAAAATTTTTTTTTTCAATAATTAAAATTATTAAAAATTTTGAATTAAAGAATTGTCGAAAAATTTGGATGAAGGAATTTTAATATTAAGTGAGTTTTATTATTAGATATAATTTCCAATTAAGGAATTATGAAAGTAAAAGAATTTTCCGAATTACAGAATTATTAAGAATAGCGAGATTAAAAGACTCTCTCTTTTAACTGCGTTTGTGATCTGGTATCAAGTTAAAGTGTCAATCTCTAATTACTGCACACTGTCTGCTGTAGTTGTATCAACTTATTATGCTTCCAAGCCTTTACTTGTAATTATTCAGATGTGCAGAGTTTAGAGACAGCCACTAGAGCTGTGATACCAGGTCTTATCAGTGTGAACTGGTCGACAATTTCAATTGCGATAGCAAGTTTTCTCCACCAGAGGGTACTGAAGGTAAGTCTGAATGGCAACAGCGAGCTTCAGTATTTAAGTTGAACTTAAATTGTAATACCAGACTAGGACACCAGAGGGCGACAAGCAAGTTACAATGCAATAGCAGCAATGGACACCAGTCGGCGCTGGTGGGAATCCCAATAGACACGGTACCAGCAGATACACTAACACAAATGGGAATTTCCACTGTAGCGGGAAGTTTCAAAACTAGAGGGCGTTATCAGATTAAAATCTAAAATGGGATAAAGGTTTTAAACGCTCAGATACTCTATCAAAAATAAAAATAACAATTTAAAAGGGGAACAGAGATTTTACACTAAGGTATTTTAAAAGAATTTCATCTGTAATGACAACTTTTAAACACCAGAGGGCTGCTAAACACTTATGTTGTCTCGGCGGACAACCTCCCAACCACTAGAGGGTGTACGGGAATCAAACGTCAAGGGTAGCACCACTTGACCACAAGGAGGAGCAAGGGAGGACACGCTTCAATAGACGCTAGTTATGAAGTATTTTTCCCTGCAATTACGCACTTATACCACAAGAGGGAATTTGTCTTCCTCTGTTTTGGGGGCGTTTTGAATTTCCCTCCTTAGTTTCAGCTCCGCCCCTTCAAAGGGGTTCGTTCCTTTCTGAGTATGATTTCAGTTTAACAGGAACAGCTGACGAGAGCAGACTGCTCTTCATACAAGCCGTATTTTCGGCTGTTTAATAACCTCCCAATCGCCTAGCGCGCGATCTCGTTATTAACGCTGGTAGCGACCCAGTTTAAAACGAACGGGGGTATTCGGTTCGGTGGTCTCTCTTCGCCGGGATTTCGCGGCGGGAGGTCGAATCCGACGGCAAAGTCTCACAGCGGAATTTCGCGCAGTTCAGACGTGCCCAGGCCTCAATTTAATGCATGCAAAATGGCGCAGAGCCGCGCTCTTTTAAAAACAACCAAGCTTATTTTCTAACCGGTATATATCACAGAACAGTTTTTCAGCAGTAACAAACACAACACGAAATTACCCACATCAAGCTTTGAATCTCAATCGTTATTCAGCAACACAAACAGCGGAAAGTATTTCATAAACCCAAGCTGATATTCAGTGTTTTGCAGTTTGTTCATTAAAAGCCTTTTTCCGGCCCCACGTTGGGCGCCAATAAAATATATATATTTTATATGTAGTGGATGTTGGTCATACACCCCGATACATATATATATAATTTTATAATTTGTTTTATAGCCTTGACCTTATTCAAACTCCTCCAACCTCTGATATTTGACTTAATGATATTAATTAAGATTTATAATTGGTTTAAGCAATTAGAACATTAATAATTAGTTTGAGAATGAATAATAATCATGCTAAATGAGTTCTTCAGGATTTTCAGAAATTCTAATGAATAAATTGCAAACACTGTGACTTCAAATAATGAGAGTTTTATTAATAAAAAGAAGATATTTAGTTAACATAGCACAACCTTGTAATCTCACGGTGTCCGGCAGGGGGAACTGATTTTGACCTTAAGGTGAGCTAGGCACTTCTAACTTGTGACTAAGGTTACTAACTAAGGTTTAATTAAATGGTAAATTATAAAGAGGGTTTGTTTAGACATCAGCTACTGAAAAGGTGTTAAATACGCTAGCTTACTCGTTCGCCGTTTCACCGAGCCGTCGCGTCCTGTTGTTTAATCTCCGTGTCCCGGGGTGTTCTCGTCGTTCCCACGTGGTGAGAAGCAGGCCCGCTTATGGAGGATCTCTTTACAGTCGATTTGAAGACCCTCGATTCCGAGCTGAGCTGCGTCGATCGAGATTTCCCTTCTTCGGTTTTTCACAGGCGTAGCTGGTTTTCCACCGTAGTGGAAAGGCTTTTTCAGAGTATTAGCTAGTCTCGTTGTTCAGTTTTCCAGGATTGATGTCTTCAGGAATCAGCTTATAACGTTAATATATCTGTTATCGATTACTCAAACGGTTGATACCTTACTTTGGCCACAAATAAGTTTCACCCGCCTTGATCATTCGTGAGATCACACTTCGATAGGTAATAAACATAAACAAGATTAAAGGAAAAGAAAGATATTCAAATTATTCGACTTATTAGTTAAACTTCATACTCTTAGCTAATTTCGAGACGTCTCTCGTAAGCTTTTCTGAAGTCTCTGAGAGGGTTCCTTTGTTTGTTGTCGGCGTCCTCTCTTTTCCAGTTCCTTTCGTGGTCCGTTACTTCTGCAGAGTCCTCGCGACTCTTCAAACTTCGAACTCATTGTCTGTCTTACTGTTTGTCCTTTTCAAGGCTGGCGCGGTCACGCCCTAATGGGAGGCGTCCTCTTTCTGATTGGACGCGAGTCCAGACTCACGTGACTCTCGTGAGGGAGAGAGAGAGAGAGAGAGAGTAGGAGGAGGGGGTTTTGACTCTGTGATTCATACATAAGGAATATGAGTTTCTCGTATCAAAATTCTTATACCTGTTATCAACCTATAACAATGAGTACATTGGACTATTAATATCAGACATTTACATAAGGTCCCATCTTGAGTACATTGTTCACGTCCAATTCGTGATGATACGCTGAAAAATAAAACATTAATCCATTTTCTCTCATTCAGAGACAAAACTGATCTTTGTAATAGAAACAATCGGCATTATACATCATTTCATTAGAAGGTAGGCATTCATCTGAGGGTACAGAAAGTGACATTCATACGTTCGTTTATACACAAATAACTCAGAGATCGGCTATTTTCGCTATTGTCTTGCGGCGACTCCGAGCGAGGTGTAGTTCCGCCAGTGTCCATTTGGTGTCGTTGTTAATCCGTGTTTCAGCTGTTGGTTCACGGGAGTTCACTCGAGGTCACTTTGGTTTGAACATCTGTTGATCTCCGTGAAAGATAAGGATTAGACATTTAGGTGCCATTGTCATAAAAACGGGCCGTAAAAGCTCTCTTCTTTGTTTGAGGTTCCTGTCTCTTTAAGTTAGTTATCTCGACAGTTCCTGTTAGTTAAAAGAGAGAAGGGGGGTGTTGGGGCCATGTGTTACTTAAAAGGGTTCTTTTGATGTCTTTAGATTGGTTGTGTGTGTGGGGGCTGCTATGTTGCAGACGAAAAGTCTTCTGCAGACTGGAAAAGTTTTAATCCAAAACTTTTCATTTCTTGATTGTCCGATATTCATATTTGGCTCATACTCCACTACACACTAAAAAAGGCATTTACCTCAATCTTAGACTCTATTGGTATTACTCAAAATGTAACAGGGCCTACACACTACTGCAGCCACACTTTAGACTTAGTTCTGACACTAGGTCTTAACATTGACAAAATTAATATCTTACCGCAATCCTCAGCAATCTCCGATCATTACTTAATTTCATATGAGCTACGTTTTATCCATAATATATGTAAGAACCCTCGCTATTCTACAAGGCGTATAATAAAACCATCTACCGCCCTACAATTTATAGAAAACCTACCAGAACTATCAACCCCAGTTCCAACTCCATCAGACCCAATGGACCTAGATGTACTAACTGATTACCTAGAAAATACCTGTCGATCTACTTTAGAAAAGGTAGCACCACTTAAACATAAAAGTATAAGACAGAAAAAGCTCGCACCATGGTATAACGATAAGACCCGTACTTTAAAACAAACATTACGAAAACTAGAGCGGAAATGGCGATCAACCAAGCTTGAAGTGTTCCATTCTGCCTGGAAGGACAGCCTTATAGAGTATAGAAATGCCCTCACTAAAGCTCGCTCAGCATATCTGGCCTCGCTGATCTCCAATAGTAAAAATAATCCGAGAGCACTGTTTAGTGTGTTTTCTAGAATTACAAAAAATCAAGCAGGTTCTGAACAACTATTCCAGCAACTCTCACCAGTAAAGATTTTATGGACTTTTTTAATAATAAAATTGAGAATATTAGACAACAAACTCTAGCCACAGGATCAAATCCATCCTGGCTGCCACCTGATGTGAATGAAATAAAACATAATATAACTGTAAAAGAAAGACTTGAAACCTTTTACCCACTCCCACAATTAGAACTAGAGAAGATTATCACCTCCGCAAACTGTACAACTTGCACACTTGATGCAATTCCCACAAAGTTGCTCAAAGAAGTACTACCAGCTATTATTGATCCTCTTTTAACTATAGTAAACTCATCGCTTAGCCTGGGCCATGTACCCAAAGCTTTTAAACTAGCAGTTATTAAACCTATGATCAAGAAACCAAATCTTGATGCTAGTACACTGTCTAATTACAGGCCTATTTCTAATTTGCCATTTCTGTCTAAGATCTTAGAAAGAGCTGTGGCCCAACAACTTAGTTCATATCTACATAAGAATCATATATATGAAAAATTCCAATCTGGATTCAGGCAACATCATAGTACAGAGACAGCTCTAGTCAAGATAACAAATGATCTTCTTCTTGCCTCTGATCAAGGCCACGTATCCCTGTTGGTGCTTCTTGACCTAAGCGCAGCCTTCGATACAATAGACCACAATATTCTCATAGAAAGGTTAGAAAACATGGTTGGAATCACAGGGACAGCCCTATTATGGTTCAAATCTTACTTAACGGAACGTTATTAATTCGTAAAAGTAAACAATCTAAATTCAAATTATTCTAAAGTAAGATTTGGAATTCCACAGGGCTCTATTTTAGGACCATTATTATTTACATTATACATGTTACCGCTAGGCACAGTTATAAGAAACCATGACATTAACTTTCACTGTTACGCAGACGACACACAATTGTATATTTCAGCCAAGCCCGATGACAAACACAGATTAAAGAAAATAGAGGACTGTGTAAAAGACGTGAAAGGCTGGATGTTGCGTAACTTCCTCCTTCTAAACAGCAACAAAACAGAGGTCCTGCTTTTGGGTCCAAAAGTGACAAGAAATAAATTATCAGATTTAATTTTAAATCTAGCTGACTTTCCAGTTAAACCTGGTTCAGCAGCAAAAAATCTTGGTGTCATAATTGACCCGGATTTATCATTTGATCAACACATAGGTAGTATCACTAGGACAGCTTTTTTACATCTTCGCAATATTGCTAAGATTAGAAATGCCTTATCCCTCCAGGACGCAGAAACATTAGTACATGCCTTTATTACTTCAAGGCTTGACTACTGTAACGCACTACTGTCAGGATGCACCAGCAGCAATTTAAGAAAACTTCAACTAGTTCAAAATGCTGCAGCTAGGGTCCTCACTAAAACTAGAAAATTTGAACATATCAGCCCAGTTTTATCATCACTTCATTGGCTGCCTGTTAAATTCCGCATTGACTACAAAATTTTGTTATTAACATATAAAGCTCTACATGGGCTTGCTCCTGAATATCTTCAAGATACAATTTCCTATTATGAGCCTCCACGTTCACTCAGATCACAGAATACTGGATTTTTAAATGTTCCCAGAATTCAGAAGGCCTCAGCTGGGGGAAGAGCCTTTTCTTATAAAGCCCCCCAACTCTGGAATGATCTTCCAGAAAATGTTCGGGACTCAGACACAGTCGCAATCTTCAAATGTAGGCTAAAAACTCATTTGTTTAGTTTATCATTTGGTAGCTAATGCTCCCCCATAGATAAAGGCGGCAGATCCGGGGGGTCCATGGACACAGGGAATTATAGTAAACTGAGACGCTGGTGTCGTCCCGCCGCTTCTCGCGATCACTCAGGTTTGTTGACGGTGGAGCGGAGGGATGCCAGTGTTTCAGGATGCTCCCGTGTCTGTGTGTCCTCCTGGTTCTCTCCTTTTAGTTAATGCTGTCATAGTCAGATCTGCCGGAGTCATTAGCCACACTGGAAATTTTCATATTTTCTACTTTACAAACACAAAACAGTTCAAAACTATTTCCATCCCTTTACATCTTTCCGAGTAAACGACTGCCCACCTGTCTGTCTGGACACTGATGGATGACTGTCGAGATCCTCCTCCACGCTTCAGACCAGCTGCCCACGCTCCAGCAACCACCAAGTGCCTCGAAGCTGTCCCTACACTGAAGTTCTCATGGACTACTAACTATCATCACCAGTAGATTGACCAGAGGAGGATGGGTCACCCCTTGTGAGCCTTGGTTCCTCCCAAGGTTTCTTCCTCAGCTGGGGGAGTTTTTCCTTGCCACTGTCGCCCCTGGCTTGCTCACTTGAGGGTTTTACATTTGTCTTTACATTTCATGTCAAATCTTGTCTTACTGGAATTCTGTGAAGCTGCTTTGTGACAACATCAGTTGTGAAAAGCGCTATATAAATAAATTTGATTTGATTTGATTTGATTTATATTACAGGCAGGTTCTTCGAGTTCACAAGGAAAAACACATTTCTCATCAGAAGTTTCTCTTCTCTGTTTTTTCTGGAGGCGTTTGTAGTATAGTTTATTGGTTTCTGGAATAAAAAGATCCCCACAGATGCAGTGGGTCATATCCAGAATTACTGTGTTTTGGACGGTGGGAGGAAACCGGAGCACCCGGAGGAAACCCACGGAGACACAGGGAGAACACACCACACTCCTCACAGACAGTCACCCGGAGGAAACCCACGCGGACTCCGGGAGAACACACCACACTCCTCACAGACAGTCACCCGGAGGAAACCCACGCAGACACAGAGAGAACACACCACACTCCTCACAGACAGTCACCCGGAGGAAACCCACGCAGACACAGGGAGAACACACCACACTCCTCACAGACAGTCACCTGGAGCAGGACCCGAACCCACAACCTCCAGCTCCCTGGAGCTGTGTGACTGCGACACTATCTGCTGCACCACTGTGCCGCCCCTATTAATGTCAATCTGTGTATAATCAGCTCAAGCTCCATATTGCCATGCAAAATACTAGCTCTTTTCCCTGGTGAAGTGAATCTAAACATAAAGGAAAAGTTTGGTATGAAATAACGAAAGCTGAAACTTGACCAATGAGCTTCAAAAGTGAATGAGCTTCAAAAGTAGAATGTTGTAAGAACACACAGTTAGCCACAGGTTGCTCTGAGTGCCCATGCTGTGATGTGCTTGATGCTAGATACATGAAAATATCTGCACTGGGTTTTCAAATAATGTACAGTACCCATCAAAAGTTTGGACACATCTTCTCATCAGTGATTGGTGGAGTAGAGCTAGTCACTGTATAGAACTGTGTACCAGCCCCTACCTCTGCACAACCCCAGTTACAGTCTCAGACACATTCAGAAGGGAGCGGTTCTACAGATTAACTCTCGACGAGGCCACAGCTGTTCACTGAAAACCGTTCCAGGTGACGACCTCATGAAGCCGACTGAGAGAACGGAGAGAGTGTGTGACGCTGTCATCAAAGCAACAGGAGGCTACTCTGAAAAATCTAAAATATAAAACATATTCTGCTTTGTTTAACACTTCTCTGTTTACTACATAATTCCATATGTGTTCCTTCATAGTTTTAATGTCTTCCACATTCATTTACAGAAAATTTACAAAGAAAAAAAATTGAATAAGATGATGTGTCCAAACTTTTGACATTCACAATATGGGAAAAATGGCCCAAAACAAAGAAAACCCTCCCTGAGTGGGTGTGTCCAAACTTTTGATGGGTACCGTACATCTTTGTGCCTTGGGCACCAAGTACCATGACACGTTTGGTTTATATGTGCGTGCATGGGACAAAGTAACCCTATGACAACAGCTGCAGTTTCCCGGCCACAGGAGGGCAGTATGTGAACTGTTTGTTCTCTGTCCAGGTGAGTCCTGGAGTCATGGCTGGTGTGGAATGATGTGGCGGTGCACTCACATGTTCACCAAGTAGACAACAATATCTGCATGTATGCAACTGTATGAGTGTGTCAAATGACATATTTGATATTCTAACCTTAGCAAACAGTGTTGCTGTATGATAACTATATAAAAAAATATAAATCTAAAGTTACAAAATAGGACGGCATGGTGCTGCAGCAGGTAGTGTCTCTGTCACAGCTCCAGGGTCCTGGATGTTGTGGGTTCGAGTCCTGCTCTGGGAGACTGTCTGTGAGGAGTGTGGTGTGTTCTCCCTGTGTCTGTGTGGGTTTCCTCTGGGTGACTGTCTGTGAGGAGTGTGGTGTGTTCTCCCTGTGTCTGTGTGGGTTTCCTCCGGGAGACTGTCTGTGAGGAGTGTGGTGTGTTCTCCCTGTGTCTGCGTGGGTTTCCTCCGGGTGACTGTCTGTGAGGAGTGTGGTGTGTTCTCCCTGTGTCTGTGTGGGTTTCCTCCGGGTGACTGTCTGTGAGGAGTGTGGTGTGTTCTCCCTGTGTGTGCGTGGGTTTCCTCCGGGTGACTGTCTGTGAGGAGTGTGGTGTGTTCTCCCTGTGTCTGCGTGGGTTTCCTCCGGGTGACTGTCTGTGAGGAGTGTGGTGTGTTCTCCCTGTGTCTGCGTGGGTTTCCTCCGGGTGACTGTCTGTGAGGAGTGTGGTGTGTTCTCTCTGTGTCTGCGTGGGTTTCCTCCGGGTGACTGTCTGTGAGGAGTGTGGTGTGTTCTCTCTGTGTCTGCGTGGGTTTCCTCCGGGTGACTGTCTGTGAGGAGTGTGGTGTGTTCTCTCTGTGTCTGCGTGGGTTTCCTCCGGGTGTTCTCGTTTCCTCCCTAGTTTAGAAACACACGTTGGTAGGTGGATTGAAGACTTAAAATTGTCCATAGGTGTGAATGTGTGAGTGTGTGTCGCCTGTGATAGATGGGTGCCCACTCTAGGCTGGGTTCCTGCCTTGCGCCCAATGATTCTGGGTACTCTTCAGGTCCACCGTGACTGGACAAGAGGTTACAGACAACGAACGACTAAATTACAACATATACACATGTTTATAAATATTTATAAATTTGTCACATCCTTCCATATTCCTGAGTCAAACACACACACACACATAATTGAATCTCATCCATAATGTATCATGTGCTACTCTGCAGTGCATTTTGATTGGCAGGCATGTAGATCTTTACTCTTTCTAGCTAGTGGAGTGGTCCAGTCCTATACGGCTTATTGTAAATATGTGCAGGTTAATGTACACCTTTCAGTGCCATCTGAAATATTTATGTGAAGAGTCTGTACTAATGGAACAGTTTGTGGATATTAAAACCTTTATGGTTCGTAGACTGTCTGTCAGTAAGGCTCCTCTCTGACAGTGTCCATGATGTTGTAGATTTGTCCGTTTCTCTTTTGCATAGTTTATTTCACCTAACTATATTCCATATTTGGTCGGCACGGTGGTGCAGCAGGTAGTGTCTCTGTCACAGCTCCAGGGTCCTGGAGGTTGTGGGTTCGAGTCCCGTTCCGGGTGACTGTCTGTGAGGAGTGTGGTGTGTTCTCCCTGTGTCTGCGTGGGTTTCCTCTGCGTGACTGTCTGTGAGGAGTTTGGTGTGTTCTCCCTGTGTCTGCGTGGGTTTCCTCCGGGTGACTGCCTGTGAGGAGTGTGGTGTGTTCTTCCTGTGTCTGCGTGGGTTCCCTCCGGGTGACTGTCTGTGAGGAGTGTGGGTTGTTCTCCTTGTGTCTGCGTGGGTTTCCTCCGGGTGACTGTCTGTGAGGAGTGTGGTGTGTTCTCCCTGTGTCTACGTGGGTTTCCTCCGGGTGACTGTCTGTGAGGAGTGTGGGTTGTTCTCCTTGTGTCTGCGTGGGTTTCCTCCGGGTGACTGTCTGTGAGGAGTGTGGTGTGTTCTCTCTGTGTCTACGTAGGTTTCCTCCGGGTGACTGTCTGTGAGGAGTGTGGTGTGTTTTTCCTGTGTCTGCATGGGTTTCCTCCGGGTGCTCCAGTTCCTCCCACGCTCCAAAAACCGTGTTTGTGTGTTTACATAATTTGTGTTTATAATATGTGTGTGTGTGCCCACTGGTTTTTATGGCATCACAAAAGCAGTTGACTAAATACAGGCTGTTTTGCAGATTTGTTGCCACATGTGGACTGTAATTTTAAACAGCAGAGGAAAGTACCAATTTCCATGATGTGGATATTAGAACATAATGGCTACAGTTAAAATCACAGCATCCCTAAAGGCCTGTTTACACAAAATAGAGAAGCTGTTTAGTAAGTTATAAGTGTGTGTTTAGTTTATAAAAATGATCTCATAGTAATGGCTTGTGATTTCACCAGTGTCACTTCCTGCCTCTTAAGGGTGACTTGATATCTCATAATTCAATCTTACGTGTATCTTCTAATACTTTAACAAGAAGAAAAAGCTAGGTTACCAATGAATTAATTCATGTTTAATAAAATGTAAAGCTACAATTTCTTTTGAGACCTCTCTATCTCAATATGATAATATTTCTCATTATTATAACTGACCACCATACACCAATCAGCCAATACATTAAAGTCCACTATAGGTATATGTCTGCATATAGGTAGAGTCTGCAGACACTGTAGTCCATCCTCCACTCTACGTATTGTTAGACCCCTTTTCTCTTTTCTTTAATGGTTAACAGAGAGTATGTATTGTCTGTGTGGTGTACCATACTCAGTGCTGCAGTGACACTGATTTCTGATGTGACAGTGGTGTGTGTGTGCTGCACTATTACAACTGGATCAGACGCAGCAGTGCTCCTTGAGTTTAAACTGAGAATTGTCCACCAACCAAAAAACATCCAGCCAACAGAGTCCACTGAGGACTAGAGGAAGAACAATACAACTGTCTCTGACTTCACATATACAAGGCGATGTGTCTAACAGAGTGGACAGTGAGTGGGCACGATGATTAAGAACTCTAGCAGCACTGCTGTGTCTGATCCACTCGTACCAGCACAATAACCATTAAAGCACCATGACCACATCAATGTTACTAGAGCAGAGAATGATCCCCCTGCTAAATAATATCTGCTCTGTGGTGGTCCGACCAGTGAAGAGCAAGGGAACACGAGGGCGAACAAAATATGGAGCGATACAGACGGACTACAGTCTGTATTTGCTGAACGACAATGTGCTCTTGAAAGGTCAATGGCTCTAAAGTAAACAGTGAGTGTAGAAACAATGTTTCAATTTTAATGTTTTTTGTGCATATATTTTGTGATAGAAAAAAAGTGACTGCCAAATCAAGGAGCAGGTGCTCGGTGGTCATTAATTTCTACGAACAGGTGTGAGTGGGTGGGCAGTTAGGGGGCGGAGTCAGAGCTGAGTGGACCGAACAGAATCAAATGAACGCCATGGAGAAATGTGAAATGGCATTGGACTCGAGGTCATATTGTACATCGTTATAGGAGGGTCCATGAATAAATAAACACAAACGAGAAATGACCAAATGAGTCGGTTGAATTGTTCGATTCCGGTATCGACTCACCGAATCCGGACAATGAATCACCTCTGTGAATGGAATCGTTGAATCGAAGACTCGAAGTTGCCATCAGCGTAAAGCGATTGCCCCTCAGGAAGAGGAGCAACCCACCCCGTCCAAGCTCGGAAGACGACCCTCGGCGTCACGCGAGCTGCCGCGCGGAGGAAGAAGGTTAGGAGGAAGAGGAGAGGGAAAGAGAGCGGCTCTCAGTATGGTCGCAGCTTGATCGCTTGCCTCGCGCACTCGTTCCGCCAGGGCAGCTCCCCAAAAAACGCACAGGTAGGCCGGTCCACTCCACACACGCGCGCACACTGACGGTTGTAGAAGCAGTGAGGAGGCGCCGCCTCAATACACAGCCTTTATCTGCAGCACGAGCTTTATTCTGCAAAAGCAAAGTGCACTGCACGAGAACAGCAGCCCCACCAGAAACATTAAGTTTATTGCCAATGGCTTGCATTGTATTATGGCGCATGTGTGTGTGTGTGTGTGTGTATTGCATGGTAAGCCGTAAGCAGGTGGTGAGGCATGTGCAGTTGCTTGCTCTTGAAGAATTTTTCTATGGATCTCCGTGCCTTTCTCGTGAGTCCGCCTTCAGCCTGACCACAACAAAGGGTTCCGCGCGCTGAAGGGTTAACACAACACATACACCCGAGTTAGTGTTCTTCGGGAAACCACAGCACTGTCTACATAATCCAGCGCCTGTGTCTCCTTCTCTTTAGGCTCAGGTATGACATACTGTTAATGCATCGTGTTCTTCACAGGTGCGGAAGACCTCGAGGGCCCTATTTTATTGACATTTGCATTGTCTCGCGCTGATTTGTTGCAGTTAAATGTGGTGTTTGCATGGTGCCCCTGTGGATTCCATCTGCTCTTAGAATGGATGAAGCACGTTGGTCCTGAGGGGCATATATAAAGCCCTTATAAAGCGCTTATAAAGAAGTAGAACACAAACACTGGTTTGGCTTTGTCTTCAATAAAGGTGAAAGTTCTGTACAGAACCATACACATTCAAATAACTTAAGGCATGATTCAAAATAAAAGACATGGGTTTATGTTCACGTAAAAAGGGCTCAGGGATAACCTTTCTGAGAGCCATAGTGAATCTTTATTTTCTACATTAGAGACATAAGCCGATCTGGATATGAGCTTGAAGCCCCACTGTTGTCATTTATTAAGCCCCTAAGAACTTCTGTTTCTGTTTTTTGAGTTATACATGGGTTTGGATATAATTCAGCATCTTCACCTTTATTCTGGAAGCACAAATCTATGAATAGGGGCAGCACGATGGTGCAGCAGGTAGTGTCTCTGTCACAGCTCCAGGGACCTGGAGGTTGTGGGTTTGAGTCCCGCTCCGGGTGACTGTCTGTGAGGAGTGTGGTGTGTTCTCCCTGTGTCTGCGTGGGTTTCCTCCGGGTGACTGTCTGTGAGGAGTGTGGTGTGTTCTCCCTGTGTCTGCGTGGGTTTCCTCCGGGTGACTGTCTGTGAGGAGTGTGGTGTGTTCTCCCTGAGTCTGCGTGGGTTTCCTCCGGGTGACTGTCTGTGAGGAGTGTGGTGTGTTCTCCCTGTGTCTGCGTGGGTTTCCTCCGGGTGACTGTCTGTGAGGAGTGTGGTGTGTTCTCCCTGTGTCTGCGTGGGTTTCCTCCGGGTGACTGTCTGTGAGGAGTGTGGTGTGTTCTCCCTGTGTCTGTGTGGGTTTACTCCGGGTGACTGTCTGTGAGGAGTGTGGTGTGTTCTCCCTGTGTCTGAGTGGGTTTCCTCCGGGTGACTGTCTGTGAGGAGTGTGGTGTGTTCTCCCTGTGTCTGAGTGGGTTTCCTCCAGGTGACTGTCTGTGAGGAGTGTGGTGTGTTCTCCCTGTGTCTGAGTGGGTTTCCTCCGGGTGACTGTCTGTGAGGAGTGTGGTGTGTTCTCTCGGTGTCTACGTGGGTTTCCTCCGGGTGACTGTCTGTGAGGAGTGTGGTGTGTTCTCTCTGTGTCTGCGTGGGTTTCCTCCGGGTGCTCCGGTTTCCTCCCACAGTCCAAAAACACACGTTGGTAGGTGGATTGGTGACTCAATAGTGTCCGTAGGTGTGAGTGTGTGAGTGAATTTCTTAGTGCGGGTCGCCCTGTGAAGGACTGTCGCCCCCTCCAGGGTGTATTCCCGCGTTGCGCTCAATAATTCCAGGTAGGCTCTGGACCCACCGTGACCCTGAACTGGATGAGGGCTACAGATAACAAATGAATGAAATCTATGAATAAACAATTAGTCCCACCTCCACTTACTTACATGCAGCTTGAAAGCTCCACCTCTCAAATTCAGGAGTTTAATTCTTTAGGTTTATGACATAGGAAGCCCTGGCTGTGTGAATCTGCCTTATTGAAGGTAGTAATTTTAAAGTGGAAAGGTATAGCACTAGTGCTGACTGCTTATTTCACTGTTATGTCCTCAAACACCACCACATAGACATGTTAACAAGGTAAAAACATTATTTTTACTGGTGTGTGTGTGTGTGTGTGTGTGTGTGTGTGTGTGTGGGGAGAGGTCTTCCATCTTATGTCATGGAAAAAAACCCAACATTGGATTAAATACCCGAATCATGTGGGAATGAACATTAACAATTCTTATTTACTTTGAGTTTGGGCTTAATGTGGGTTGGAGGAACTAAGCCTTAAAGTTAGAGTTAAATAAAGTGACCTACAATGGTCACCACACATATCATTTTATACCACTGTATTGTCAGCAGTCATGCTCATAGCTGTCTTAGCTCTAAAGCATATGTCAGGATTATAACCCCTCGTTGTTGTTTTTTTCAGATATTGTGCTTTTATCTCAAATTCCCTGTGACATTACTATAATCAGGTATTTGCTTAAAAATATATTAGCATTGAACAGATGTTTACATTGTAGCAGTTTTTGGAAATGTGCCAGAACTCTAGAAATATTTCATAAAATCTAATGAATATTCTCCTGTTGAAAACATTGCCGTCACATGCAAGCCATAAACTGATGCATCTCTAATCTCTAAACAGTGATGAATGCATTATTAGACACACATTTCCTTTAGAAATCTTCCAATGATGGTTATTTGTTCTAAATAACCGTCTGTTCTCTTCATTCCAGTAATAAGGGTTTACTGTGCATTTACTGCCCTCTTTGGACGTCTGAGGCCTTTTGCAGATGTTTCTGCTACCCACACATTTTCCTAAATATAGATCCATACATCAACACCTAGGACAGTGTGGCTTAGGAAAATTGGAGTGGAAAATTTGATGTATATTCTCTCGATAGGTGTTGTGTTCCAGAGGCAGTTCAGTGGGCTCAGATATTTGTGTCTGTGTTGTTTCTGAACACTAATTTTGCTCATACAAATACGCAGCAGGGCACAATTCATTATTATAGCTGTATAGTCCATGTTGAAGACACTTTTACTATTCCATGTCACTGTTTGTGTTTGGTTTCAGGTTTAGTTCTTATAGTCATGTGATCGTTCTGTTTGTAGAGACATGCTAGTATGAATCTAGGAATCATAATCAACATTTAAGGTTTGGTATTGATTGTAATGCCAATATTCTAGACTCATATGGCATATGGAAATGGCACACTCGTGGTCAGGCCCCAATATACATAGAACAAATAAGGCTTCTTCTGGCCCTGCAGTCTTCTATGAGAGCTTTTCTGCTCTGGATTATGGCCTTGGAGAGATGTTTTGCAGAGTGTAGACTTTTTGCCCTGAAATTATGCAAATCATATCCTGTTTTTTTTACAGCATGTGCATAGCTCAATGAATTAGGTTAATAAATGTGTCTTTTCATCTAAACACGAATAACGCTAACAACCAGAGTATGACCCCAGTCATTGGTTATAATGATGTAGTTATTATGTTATTAATGAGTTGCTGAATTGTTATTTCAACTGAATTCCTTGTTTTCTTGAGACCTGTTAGTCTCTAAATAGTAGCAGATTCCTGCAGTGTTTGTCTAGGTCACCCCAGCAGCCTGAGGGCGATGATTTGTGAGTCATAAATGCTTCATAGCACCAGCTGTCTCTTTATAACACATCAGTCCACCTGCGCCGCGTGGCCTTCCACTTTGTATGATCATAGCTTTAATTTGAGAATTTCTCAGTGATCTAATCAGAATTATTCTGAGGCCAGATGCGAGCGTGTTCTCACTGAAGAATCGTCTTAGGGCTTTTACTAAGAAGCTCTGAAAACAATTACAGTTCATTCAAAATGCCTCAATCATTCCTTATCTCCGTTGCCCAGGTTACCATAGAGCTCTGTTCTTAGTCTTTACATTGTTAAGAAGCACTGTTAGTGTTTGTAAATCAAGGAGGACCGTACTGTCTTTGTTTTCAGTGTTAGGCTATTTCCAGGATGTTATGGATGTGTTTGGATGTTCCGAAGGCAGGATGCAGCAACAGAGCAGAGTATGTTGAAAGCATTTACACACATTTAGATTAGTGAGTGCCTGTTACAGCACGGTCAGGTTACAATACCACATAATACAAGTGCTCTTAGAGTTTCCTCTCCCCTGTGGGCATTCATGGATGTTTTGTAATGGTTTAACGTCACTGATTACAAGGTAGAAACTGTCAGTGTCCTTAGGATCTAATGAAAAGGCCATCTTTAACCAGTTGATGCTGCAGCCTTCCTCAGCGATAACCACAGCATTAACCAGTGTCAAGACTTTCTCACATTAGCCTGCTCTGTACCATGACTACTCTTGAAGTTAAGCTTAAAGTTGCTCTGGTGTGTCACATCCTGATGCTTTCATGATACACCACATGCATCATGATACTAGACTGCAGCACTGTGGTCTCTGTCATATTCTAAACAAACTGTTCTTGACCTCTAAATATGCACATGGCAATGATTGGACGAATGATTGGATGCATGTTTTCTATCATTACCACAGTGTAGGCAACAGAGGAGCAAGATTGTACCCCCGATGATGAGGTGTTCATGCTCAGCTGGTTCTATTACTGCATGATAGAGTAGAGATGCTAGTGTGCTAACCCATGCATCACTCAGGATGAACTGCTGGGGCCTAGAAACTGATTGAAGGCACCCTAGTGCACACAGAGGTGTCATAATCGTAATGTGTAGACACCGCTGTCATCCCACCTGTTAGGACTTTCCCAGAGGCTTCTGTAAGCTGTGAATATCACAGTCAGGCCCTTGAGACCAGCTTAAGGCTGGAGGATTGGTGTATTACACAAAGCGTTTGATTTAGTGGAGTTGATGGCATATTTCAAACTGAAAGGGATGTGTGTTGTGGCAAAACATGAATGAAAAATCCATGAATATTCTCTTTGGACTTAAACTTAAAGTCATTGTCAGTAAGAGCATCTGCTTTGGTGTAGTGTAGTGTAGTGTAGTGTAGTATGCATGTCTGGATTGGGAACTGGTCCCTAGTTGGCAAAAGGGCACTACTTCCCTATAGCAACTAGCACAGCTCAGCAAAGTTTTCAGGAGAAATTGTGGAGTAAGCTAATGTTGGTGTTGAAAGAGAAGCAGTGAGCAGTGGCCATAGTAATAGTGTCAGGCACGTGCACAGATAGACCCCTAATGGTGTCAGGGACCTGCCCTTTTGACCTGGATGAGAAAAGTGCCCTTTCTGCTGGAGCCCATTTTTTTTTCATTCATCAACATTAAAAAATAAAAAGTGCCCTCTCTGTCATGGATTTCTCCCGAACGTGTTTTGATATCTGATGGGAATTTATTTGAGTTCTTGTGAGAATTCTGCGCTGATCTGATCCGCTGTGCGCACAAGCTCCCACCCTGTCCCTCCCTCTTCCTCATCTGGTGAGCACTCAAGCAATACTGAGTGCCAGGCCAAACCGCAGCTACACACTTCTCCTTTGACCTGCAGCATCAGACAGACAGGAACTGGCAGTGTTTGTGTAATCCCTGACATATGGTGCAAAATTAACCACAGCATTTAACATTATAGCGCAGCTGAAAACATTACGTGGCTACCGCCTCGACATTTCCTTAAAAAAAAAAAGTGAGCGGGGCACATTTAGGCGTCACAGCTGCTGAAAACGCTTGCCTTTTCATAACGCATAGACTACACATTCTGTACTCAGGAGTCATGAAATACATGATTTCAAAGCATTGTCCAGCAGTTTACTGACATTTGTCATGTTTAATGGAAGGGGAGGGGGACAAACTGCAGCAGACAGTCACAGAGAATTAATGTTAAAGTCACTGTTTTACAAATTAGACAAGTTCTAGTTTTGTTTCATTTTAAATCTTACTTATTACTTATGCGCATCATATGACCTCGTCTTTGCTTGTATTTCGTGTTATTGTGTTAACAAAACTAAATATATTATAAAGTTAAATATCCTAGTGTGGGCATGGGTTTCCTCCGGGTGACTGTCTGTGAGGAGTGTGGTGTGTTCTCCCTGTGTCTGTGTGGGTTTCCTCCGGGTGACTGTCTGTAAGGAGTGTGGTGTGTTCTCCCTGTGTCTGTGTGGGTTTCCTCCGGGTGACTGTCTGTAAGGAGTGTGGTGTGTTCTCTCTGTGTCTGCGTGGGTTTCCTCCGGGTGACTGTCTGTGAGGAGTGTGGTGTGTTCTCCCTGTGTCTGCGTGGGTTTCCTCCGGGTGACTGTTTGTGAGGAGTGTAGTGTGTTCTCCCTGTGTCTGCGTGGGCTTCCTCCGGGTGACTGTCTGTGAGGAGTGTAGTGTGTTCTCCCTGTGTCTGCGTGGGTTTCCTCCGGGTGACTGTCTGTAAGGAGTTTGGTGTGTTCTCCCTGTGTCTGCGTGGGTTTCCTCCGGGTGACTGTCTGTGAGGAGTGTGGTGTGTTCTCCCTGTGTCTGCGTGGGTTTCCTCCGGGTGACTGTCTGTGAGGAGTGTAGTGTGTTCTCCCTGTGTCTGCGTGGGTTTCCTCCGGGTGACTGTCTGTAAGGAGTTTGGTGTGTTCTCCCTGTGTCTGCGTGGGTTTCCTCCGGGTGACTGTCTGTGAGGAGTGTGGTGTGTTCTCTCTGTGTCTGCGTGGGTTTCCTCTGGGTGACTGTCTGTGAGGAGTGTGGTGTGTTCTCCCTGTGTCTGCGTGGGTTTGCTTCGGGTGACTGTCTGTGAGGAGTGTAGTGTGTTCTCCCTGTGTCTGCATAGGTTTCCTCTGGTTGCTCCAGTTTACTCCCATGGTCAAGGAACACACGTTGGTAGGTGGATTGGTGACTCAAAAGTGACCATAGGTGTGAGTGTTTGAGTGAATGCGAGAGTGTGTGTTGCGAAGGACTGGCGCCCCCTCCAGTGATTGCACCCACTGCGACTGTGAACTGGATGAGTGGTTACAGACAATGAATGAATGAATGAATAATTGACTTTGATTGTTTTATTTTTTAATCTTGTGAATAATTTTGGCAATGGGTGCTTTTTTTTTTTACTTAAGCACCCGCCCCAAAAATGTCTGTGCATATGCCCGAATAGTGTCCACCGAAAATGATGGTGTGATGATCTGGCAAGAACGCTGTTCATGTCTTTAATTCATTTAAAGTGGAAGAAAAATCAAGAGAAAATAAAAGCCTAGTACCTTTGTCCAAGGGCATTTAGAGGTGGGCACTAACATTTTTAAAAGGCTGGCAGCAATGAAAATCCAAGGCCATGGAAGAATAATTTAAAATCATTTCCTGAATCTGTCTTCACGTTCACGGCCTGCTAAAAACGTGATAAACATGCTTTTATTTTCATTGAATAACAGTCAGCAAAATTTTCATCAACCTTCAGCATTTAATCCATCCTTGCAGGGCAAGAAAACACCACACACACACACACACACACACACACACACACAGTGTTCACAGGTTGTATCACCAGGAAAATGTGACATTTTGGAGACCTGTTTTGTGGGGTCTTGTTATCCTTATGGGGAACACTAGCTGTGTCATATATTCCTGGTGTCCAAACACACACACACACACACACACACACTGGTGCATTAGGGGAACTGAGTGTACACACACATAGGTGCCTTAGGGTCACTGAACACACACAAACATACAGCCTTCCCCAACATCTGGGGAGGAGTTGGGTGTTAGCTGCCTTGCTCACTGGCATTTCAGTCATGGATTGAGGGATGAGGAGAGCACAGAATTGAAACAGCACAGGGACTGAACAGAAGTTCTCTATTCAAGCATGCGTCTCTATCCATTATAGCCACAACTGTACAAAAACTGACCTACCACACTGCGAAAAAAAACGCGTCTGTGTCTAATATGTACATAGCAGATGATATAGGATGGACATCATGATGTGTAACTCCAGAGGAAGTATCTGGCCTATTTCTTAGGCTTCCAAATACACAGAGCCATTAATGAATGCATCACTGATGATGCAGATAATCCTGCACAGGGATATCCTCTGAATATAATGCATGTATGCATTCAGTCAAGCAGAGGCCTTTAAGTAGGCTGAGGAATAATGAATGCATCTTTCATTCCCCTTCAATCTCTGGCAATCTCCAATGAAATAGTATTAACATGATATATATGGCCGAATTACTGGTGTTAATCAGTGAGTTTATGGTTATAATGTCCAGACTAATCAAACTTACATTGATTTACAATAGACAGCAACAACATTACGTTGGAAGAATCTGTTCTTTCAGCTTAAAGTGGACCTTCTACAAAATCATCAATGTGAAGCTCACTAGCAGCTCCTGTGGATTAGTTCCTGAGTGTGAGTGATTGTGGTTCCTAACAATGTGTGAGTGAGTGTATGTAGTTATGCATGTGAGTGTGTTACACGCCGGTTCCATGTGGTGCCTTGTATTTAAAAATGGCCAAACCTCCATCTTTTGAAATGTCCTGTTGGTTTTAAAGCACAAATTACTGAATAATCCTCATGAAATATGTAGATTTAAAATATGGTAATACAGAGTAAAATATGCCCAAAAACAGGAACTTAAGGATATGTATTTAATTTGCCATTAAAGAGGGAAGTGGTACATAATAGAAGGGGTATTACTGGTTAAATATAAGACATGAGATATACATTTTTGCTGCTGACTTGCCATTTTTGATATTTTACAGGTGGGCTAAAGTCTTTTGTCTCTTCTTGGATTTTAATGCGATACCCCAGTTAAATTCCTCTTAAACACATAACTTAGCTATTATTTTCATATTAGATACCAAATAATTTATAGTAGTTACTGGACAGTTCATAACTACACAGTTCACATAGAGTATAAAAGTGTTTTTATTTTAATGTAGTAACTCATTTGTCATTTTTGTGAACAGGACTTTATTGCCCGAAGCTCAGTGCTCTGTTCTGAGCCTGTTGTTTATGTCATGTGAGTTGCTTTAGCCAGTCACCACACTCAGTGCCATGAAGGGAGCTCATGCTGAAAGGCCTCATAAATCATTCGTAACTCTCGATGCTTGGGTGGAGGCAAGAGGAAGTGAAACCAAGGCGCTGGTCTTATACAGGAAGCAGCTGTAGCTGTTTCTCTACGTTTAATTCAGCTGTAGATGAGTCTATGTGGTGGTTAATGTCTCAGTGACTCGAGGCTGAGGACATGTCTCAGGGACTTACTCAGGAATACAGAGGGATACATGTAGGGACTGTATGGGGATACCTAGAGACTGGGGGATTATATGGGAATACATAGGCATTAGGAAGAATAGAGAGAAACTAGGAAGAATATAGACAAATATAAGCTGACTAGGAGGAATACAGAGGAGTAAATGCTGACTGGGATGCAGTAGTGACTGAAGACTAGGGGGTGTCCAGGAAATCAGTTCTCAGGCCTCTTTTTTTGGTAATAACATGCCCTTTCCTCTACTGCCCCGGGGTGATTACAGATCAGAAATCCCTGGCATGTTTACATGGACAGGAGGCACCTGTTGCTTTCCCAGGCGAGCTTCAATCAGATCTCTCTGCTCTCTGTAATGCTGGGGTTATTAAGTGTTCCCAAGATGCCTTGTGTGCACATTGGTGCATTAATAGTAGTTTTCCACTCGGGTTAATTGCAGAAGGCAAATGAATCATTTGAAGAATAGCCTGGCCTATAAATACTCTCTTAGACGGTATCCCTGCTGTGTGTGCTCACTAGCGGCATTGTGAGATGAGTGAAAGCCCTGAAAAGAGCAGCACTCTCCCAGATCCACAGCTGAAGGGAAATGCAAAGCAAAAAGACATTTGGTAGTGAATCATTTTATGGAAATGGGTTACTTTTATTTATAAATGTTTGTTCTTGAATTAGCTACTGAATCTAACAGAAAACAAATGTTTTTTATAAAAATATATATATTTAATAACAGAATAATGGGTAAAAATCACGTTAGAAACAAAAATTAAGTTTGTCTTTCAAATGAATTTTAAGTGTTGATAAAAGCTGGATGAAGTAACACAATCATAAGAATGCTTCTGCTCAGGTTCTGTGTTTACAAGTGTTTACTGTACCAGCAGTTCTGGAACTGAGGTTTGTATTTTCATATAGGTCTAAAATGCAGTGTAGTATTGACTTCGATATTATTGGCCCAGTTGTGTTATAGCCTGCTGTAGTCTAGAGTCACAGAGTGTGTTTCCACAGCACCATCATTGACATTTCCAGAGCGGACTGAATTACCTATATGTATGTACTATGTTTGTCACCCATGACTGCTTTACTGAGCTCCAGCAGTTAGTTTGCTTTAAGGCTGCCGCTGCTGCCAGTGCCACAGGGACAGAGCAGCAAGACATGAGTCACCAACAGCAACGAACACGTGTGCGTGCACACATAAACACATACCAACACACACACACACACACACACACACACACACACACACACACACACATTCATATTCATATTTCAGGGGCAATTAAATGGCAACTTTATAGGTGAACAACATAGTGTACACCGTAGTGTAGCTAGTCTTTTTGATAAAACAATATATAATTAAAGAATAACAAGGCATCCTGAGGCTATATCATCGTTGTCCAAAGAAAAACATATATCTATATTTCTCTATTTCTATTTTAGTACATCACTTGAACACAGAAGCTGTTCCAAAATATCTTGGAATAAATGTTTTTGCATTGAATGTCATTAAAAGTTAAAGGAACCCTAAATAAGATTTTTTTTTGCTCCTGGGGCTAGTGTAATTTAGTTTTACTGCACTGTTGAAATCAGTGTCCCCAGGGGCAGGGAGTGGGTGGCTTTCTACTCTCCTCCAGAATCTACATAGTGCAGTATCTACAGTGCTGAGCCCAGAGTCGCAATGACAGAGGCTCTATTCTCCGTATTACAGATCTGTGAGGCATCACAGTGATGCTCAGATCATTTCCTTCTCCTGCAAAGGTACCATTTTGGAGGTACATGATTTCTTTGGATATTAATGATATATATGTAGCTACAATATAAAATGGGCCAATTCCACACACTTGTTAGGGTCCACACAATGCTACAAAGCTGCTCTATACCAGCGCACCTTTCTGAACAGCCTCTAACACATCATCATAAGACAGCTCAGCATGCTTGTCGGTGAACACTAACGCAATTCTGTAACGTCAGCTAACAGAAGTCCACAGTGAATAGGAGAAGGGAAAGGAAAGCCATTAATGTACACTTGGTTGTCATGCTACAAATGGGTATGTCATCATCATAAGCTGAACTTTTGATCTCCTTTTTATTGATAGGGCCAGAACCACTGGTTGTGCCACTTGGGAAATGCTGTTGAGTTTTCTATGGCCACAAAAACTATGCACGGATACATACACAAACCCATACCCTGATGACAAAGTGTGTAATTCTGTGTGTGTAATGTGACCTAAATTGATTTGAGTGGAAGAGGGAGCAGATGCTCAGCAGACTGAGGTAATGTTAGGACCTGACCTTTACTTGAGTGTACCATTAGATGCTGTCTTCGTACAGTGTTAGTTTGGTTCTTGTCATTAATTGTTTACACTTGCACTTAATCTTGCTGTGATTGAACCCTAAATTAGCTCCTGCATCCCAGGTGTTGCCTGTATCAGACACCCAGCACCTGCCCAGGCGCTGTTTGTGTCTCAGAGGAACCTACTGGCTGAGAGAGCACGGGATGGCATATTTTTATATATCCGTTTTTTTTCTACATTTGACCTAATTTTATTCGTCCTGTTAACTCTGACTCCCCCATTCACACGCAGTGCTACGAACCTCGGAAAGTGAGGCGAAGCAAATGTTTATTCTGAGACATTGTACAATTAACTGCTGCTTCATTTTGAATAGCTACAAACTAATGCCACTAGACAGCTCATAACACTAACTGTTCATATCTGCCACGCCAGCCGACAGATGCCCATGTAGCAACCACTGGCCTTGGATGTTTGAAGCATTACCAGGGACTGAGCCAAAAAATGTCCCAGTGGCAAGGCCAAGGCTTAGATTTTGAAATCTGTCTCTGTCAATTTTATTAACCACCAAGAAGTGGCAAACAGTATTCATGAATATTCATGATTATGTACAACTCTACAGTTCTTCTACGTGTGTCTGTGTGTGTTTGCAGGTTATGCCACCCCACAGGCTGACTGAAAACCCAACCGTCAAAGAGAAGGGCTGATCTCAGACCCCACACACCAAACACTCCCGCTGTTGTGCCCCGCCTGTCCCCATGGCGACAGGAGGCCATGCCCCCGAGACAGATGTGTTGATCAACCTGCATCAGGTAAGATATAACAAGGTCTGTTATATATTTAAAAAGTCATTTTAACATACTATTTAAATGTAATTTTGTGAATATATAATTATTAATATATAGTTAAAATGTAATTAATTTTATTTGAAGCTTTGATCCAAATACTATTATAATTCACCAAAGCTTTTTTGGATTTTACTATGTGCATTTCATACAGATTATGATACAAATAGATAATTATTTATTTTGGTTAAGATTAGTTGTAACTACGCGTCTTTGGTGTGTATGAGGGAAGTTGTGAGCTAAAGGTTAAAAAATCAGGAATGGGATCAAATGGTTGGACCCAGATCCTCTGGACTGGCAGGAATTAGTGAGCAAATATGGTCTGACAGAACAACATTTTCTCCTCTCTCAATAACGACGGCTACGGCAAAGGCTGCTTTTTGAGTTTGTGAAACTCTAAAGGTTTAAATTTGCAGAGTCCTGGTTGTGTTTTTAAGTCAAAGTAGCTGTATATGATAGATTTAACTGAACTTAAATGTTATGAAGTCAGGCGTAGAACACGTGGGCAGCAGTTTTCAGCGAAAATGGTGGATGGTCTGGGGTTCACTGCATTTAGTGAATTTTATGTGGACATGTTTATGTGTTTATTTCACTGGGAGGGGCGGTGGAGGGGTAGCATTGCTGTCACACAGGTCCAGAGTCCTGGGGTTTTGGGTTTGAGCTCCACATCAGGTTGTTCTACCACAGTCCAAAAGCACACCTTTTTAGATGGAGTGGCAGTGCAAAATTGTCCTTATGTTTGAGTGTGTGGTGTGAGGGACTGGTGCCATGTCCAGTGTGTGCTCCTGCCTTGTGCACAGATGGGCTCTGGACACTCTGTGACTCTGAACTGGATAAGCGGTTACAGACAATAAATTAATGAATGAGTTTATGGTCAGTTCATGAAGAACTCTTACACAATAGGTTTAGACGACATTCCATATTTAGTTAAAATGCTTGAAGGGAACATCTACATTTGTGTGGAAACACACTTCCCTCTCTATTTGTTTATATTCAGAAGCTCTGTGTCTTTTAACATGGAATGGTATGTTTGAGGGGGAAAATTTTAAATTAATTTGTAACCCGAGTTGTAGTAGTTTTGTAGTAGTTTTCGTATTGCAACTAGCTGTCTCCCGAATTTGAAGACATTTCCACCTTAAGTGATCCAAAATAGCAAAAGGAATAGTCAATATTACCCACTTATGGAGCAGGAGTAGAGCAACATCCTCATTTTGGTTTATGCTTTTCAATGTTTGGTTGGTGTTCTTCCTGTTTTCCGTGTGGGTTTCCTCCCACGGTCCAAAAAACCCCACACATCGGCAGGTGGATTGGCGACTCAAAAATGTCCATAGGTGTGAGTGAATGTGTCAGTGTGTGTCGCCCCCCGAAAAGGACTGTCTCCAGGGTGTGTTCCCATCTTGCACCCAGTGATTCCGGGTAGGCTTCTGGACTGGATAAGCGCTTACAGACAATGAATGAATGTTAGGTTTGTCTAAAACCCTCCACACACAGAGAGAGAAAGCCTAGCATACTTGAACTGAGACTGTTTGTTTTTTTGTTTACTCATATACTGACACTGGGACGTTGTAAACACATTAGAACAGTTTCCAGTGCTCAAACACACCTGAGAGCTAGCAAATTGTGAGGAAACATCTGAATTTTATAAAAAGTGTTTTCACAGTACTGAACATTGCCTTTAAAACCAGTACTTAATGTATGTTTTTAAGTTGTATCAAGCATTAGACACTTAAGATGTGTATGCATATTTCTGATATTTAAGGCAACTGATTGCTTTATTTTTTTTTAGTTCTGCTAACTTTTAAATAGGAAAATAAATATTAGATCAACCCAGAGATGGGCAGTGTGTCTGTGTGTTGGAGTAAAAGAGGGTGCGTTCATGCTGATAAAGTGTAATGACTTAAATATCTCAGATTAGAGACAGAAATGTTTCCGTCTCCTGGGCAACACAGATGAGGTGCTGTGGGGGATGGTTGGGGTAAGGCTACTGCTGGTGGGGAGCCAGATGTTGTGCTGGGATGCTGGGGTACACAGGACGGCAGAGCAGACGTTACCGTGCAATGGATGGTCCATTCCGGATGACTCATAGCTGGACCTACCATGCAAGTGATGTGGGTGACTGCCTGTAGGAATAATTTGATAACACCGAAGTTCCCAGTTTTCATGCAATCTCATATCTTTTTGACGTTATCACTAGAAAAATGATATTTTTGATATATTTTAAGCTTGTTGGATTGAGGTGTTGGTTGAGGTTTTTGTTTACAGAGATGTTTCTTGGTTGCGACTTGGTTACACTCTCCCACCGTCAGTGGGAGCAAACACATGTTATAGAAAATGTTATCACCCTCAATTGTTCCATAAACAATCCCCCCCAAAGCATCAAGGTTATAAACCGATGATACACAGGCAGAGAAGAGAGACCTCAAACAAAGTCAAACAGAATCAGAATAAAATATAGAATTAATATGAAATTAATCACTTTCCAACAAGCTTTCGGATATGATGGTTGTTGTGCTTTTGCCCTTCAGGATTTGAAGAGTGTTTGTGTGGAAGAAAGGGCCAAAATCACCCCTGAGCAATGCATACAACTAGCTTCTCCACCCAGGAGGTGTCTTGAAGCTAAGAAATGCTTTTGTACAAAGTATTAAATAAATTTCAGTAATCGTGTTCAATACTTTTTCTCATTATTACACATAACTTTATTTAGGGACATCTGTGGTTTGAGTTCATCTGCAGAGAACTTCACATCTGTAGCACTTTTAGATGCCCTAAAAGGACAGGCGCCCCCTCCAGGGTGTGTTTCGCCTTGCACCCAGTGATTCCGGGTAGGCTCCAGACCCACCAAGACCCTGAACTGGATAAGCGGTTACAGACAATCTGAATAGCACTTTTAGAGATATATTTATTTAGAAAATTGGTGAAGTGTTCAATACTTATTTCACCCGCTGTATATATTAATACTTGAAAAAATCTGCTCATATTTAAGTGTGACATTACTGACATTACTGTGAGATCTAGATTGCCAAGCTCAGTAAATTTCTATTTACTGGTGGTCATGTTGACTATACATGTTAGACTGCATTGTGTAGCTTTGAGATGGTTTTTCCTCCAGCTGTTCGACTCATTATTTAGTCTACTCACATTATCTAATTTACATATGGCACAATGGTGCAACAGGTAGTGTCACTATTGCACAGCTCCAGGGTCCCTAAGGACTTTGGTGTGTTCTCCCTGTATCCGTGTGGGTTTCCTCTGGATAACTTGGAATGGCTACACAAGTGTCCATAGGTGTGGGTGTGTGACTAAATGTGTGACAGTGTGTTTGCCTTGCCATGGACGGGCTTTGTACATAGTGATTCTGTGGTGCTCTGGACCCACTGTGACCCAGAACTGGATAAGTGGTTACAGACAACGAAGGAATTAATGAATATCTGAAAATAACTGGCAATAAATGGACAAAGATTTGATTCAAGATCCTTTTTAACTTCCACTTTAAATCCTCAAACAAGCAGAATCCTTGTCTGTTGGTAGTATTACGAGTTCTTTTTTTATGTTTTGTTTCAAGAGAATAAATAGAATCAGCATTCACAGACCCTTGTAAGAGATCCCAGAGCACATGGGTAGCTTTTGCCAGACCTGAAATTGAGCTGGCATTGGCTTTTTGTGGAACATAAAGGCAAAAGGCCTGGTGTGTGTTAGAGTCAGAGCTTCATGTTCACCTGATGCACTCTTTCTGAATGATTCACTATTTCTTTAAAATTTCTCCTTTGCATTCAACTGTCAGCTCCTTTCATCTTTCCTTGGCTTGTAAGTTCAGAGAATTGCTCTGAGTACTTGTATCATCCTCTAAATGGTAGACAAAAGCTCAGTTCTACTGAGAATGTGCTGTTTTGACTCAGATGAAATGTGGATTATAGTGATTACGATAAATGTTGACACCTGAGGTTATATGCTAGCTTTTAAAATTACAAATGTGTCGGCAAATATGTGATATTTGAAGTATGTTGGTATTGTTGATGTCTTGATCTTTCACTATCGGATGTGTAAGCTTCTGGCCTTGTGACTGACACTTTTCATGAAAGGAAAAGCACTCTCTGCTGCTCTGACTACAATACTTGCCTTCAATGCTGTGCTGAGTGCAGCCTTAGGCCTTTCTTGGTGTATTGATTGTCTACATTAATTTTTCATTAAGTTAAAAGTAGGTGTTCAAGGTGCACCCTTTGTGGACACAGACCTAGATGCATCTGTGAATGCACAGTTTATATTATCTCCTTGGAAAACAACAGCAGAAAATGAAGCAGCCTGGAGCAGCTGCACATAAACCTCAATGCCAAGTGTCAGGGGTATAAAGCCTCCAGAAAAAAGGGGTGTGGACAGTGTTATCTAAAGTGATGGAGCACCATCCAATATTTCTTGGATGAGGTTGATTGTGATCCAAATCTAATCATCTTCATTACCTGACTTCACTAATGCTCTCTCTGCTGAATGACATCAATAGCATATAGAAGTATTTCAGCATCTTGTCTAAAGCCTTCCCAGAAGAGTAGAAGCTGTTATGGAACTCTTACTGTAAAATTAGTTTATTTCACTGAGGCTTGATTCCATTGTGACTCTGGAGACTAAATGTCACATCTGTGAAATGTCTTTGTGTACTTACGAAAAAGGAAGTCAATTCTTGAAGACTTTCTAGCAATAAATTGCTTTATAACTCCAAATATCTTGATTTACCAGGTAATGAGATGTTGCTATGTGCTTTAATGTTATGGTTAGCATATACACTGTAGTAATAGATCTCTGGAGTCCAGCAGGCCATATTAAACTTGTTGCTCTCAATTTGCATATACTCATTTCTGGACAGAACTAAAATATAAAGAGATGACTGAACTCTGTACACCACCACAGGTTGCTGTTAAACTTACACATTTACATAGGATCAAGTCTGTTTTAGTGAAGCAGTACAGAAACCAGGCTCCTACAATTTGCTGGTTGTCAAGTTTGCAGCAACAAGAGCCATCAGAGAGAGGTTTTTCTGTTTCAGGGCTCACCAGCTGGCTTAATTCTTGCCTCGACCCGGAGCTATTAGGGGGAGTGTTTTCTATGGCAGGACTCATTCTCAACAGGCGGTATTTGTGCCTCTGCTATTAACATGTCAACAATATTTCTTAATACAAATGCAGACTTGTGTACTTTCATTTGTTACTTATAGAAAACGCTACTCGTTGCCACAAGCAGAAACACAAAGCTAAATGTTATGATAGCTCACTGCTTTAGTATTATATTTGTCTTCTATGTATATATAAATAAGATGTTAATCAGACACATCATGAAATATCAATTACCAATTGTTCGATCTTAGTATCCATAAATGTTTGACCATACCATATGTACCTTTCAGCTGTGGAATTTTCAGACATGGGAACATCCTTTAGTTCCTTTACAAAATGTAAAATTGAGGTTGCACATTATTTTTGTCATTTGTTAATGTCTCTCTCTGTGTTTGTATGTGTGTGTGTGAGTGTAAGGGTGGTCTTTTAGATGAATAATATAGTGTTCAGCATCAGAAAGGGCTGGCTCGTGTAAGACAGACAAGCCTGAGGTAATGGGTTGATTCTCAGCTCTGGTTCTTTGGTGCTGTCAGTACGGGGTGCACAGCTGACATTCATATTGATGTCAGCGTCTCCGAGGGCTCTTCACTTGTCAGAGCTGTGGTGGGAAAGGGGAAGGTATCAATCCTCCAATTGAGCATATGCTGATAAATAAAGACGTTGAAAGACAAAACCTTCAGAAAATGCCTGAAGAAAAATACCTGCCAAGTCTAATATTCACAATTGCCAGAAACTGATACGTCAGCTGTGAAAATGCACCATGTCAAGGGCTTATTCTGAGGGACTTGAAGTTTGGAGTATGACAGTGTCTTGGAGTCTATTGCCTGGGGAACACTGTGGTTTGGCATTATATTATAGTTCAGAGTTCTCCGTCCAAGGCACTTGTTATAGTGTCAGGCCAGGCTTCACACCATCCTGTCTCCACCCTCTCTTGGGTCATTTCTACATTAGTGCCACACCCTTTCCATTCATTCATTCATTTTCTGTAAACACTAATCCAGTTCATGGTTGAGGTGGGTCCAGAGCCTACCCGGAATCATTTGGCATAAGGCAGCAACACAGTCCTTCACAGGTCACCACACACATACTCACACACTCACACCTATGGACACTTTTGAGTCACCAATCCACCTACCAACGTGTGTTTATGGGAGGAAACCGGAGTACCCGGAGGAAACCCATGCGGACACAGAGAGAACACACCACACTCCTCACAGACAGTCACCTGGAGGAAACCCACGCAGACACAGGGAGAACACACCACACTCCTCACAGACAGTCACCCGGAGGAAACCCACGCAGACACAGGGAGAACACACCACACTCCTCACAGACAGTCACCCGGAGGAAACCCACGCAGACACAGGGAGAACACACCACACTCCTCACAGACAGTCACCCGGAGGAAACCCACACAGACACAGGGAGAACACACCACACTCCTCACAGACAGTCACCTGGAGGAAACCCACACAGACACAGGGAGAACACACCACACTCCTCACAGACAGTCACCTGGAGGAAACCCACACAGACACATGGAGAACACACCACACTCCTCACAGACAGTCACCCAGAGGAAACCCACGCAGACACAGGGAGAACACAAATAAATGAATATTCGATCAACAGATTCAGTCTCTGACTCTCTTCAGACATGCACTGTATAGTTCAGTTAAATAGAACTCTAGCTTGTTTTTACCCTTGGTGTGGTTCATTGAGGCAGGTGTGAAAAAAGTAATTGCACTCGGATGTAGACTAAAACAACCGTATTGAGACCCTCGAGAGGACGTATACTTGGTCTGGTCCTAAATTAATTCTGGTGCGGTTCATTTCTGGTGAGTGTGTGATCTGACCTTGATCTGACCCAGCTATCAGGTGTACGCAGCAGATCTGAGCTGAACGGCTCCCATAGCCAGGGCTGATTTGCGTATTGGACATAGCAATGCAGTTAAACTAGTTTAGCCACTAATCAGAGAAATAGAATAATAACATGCACTTGTCCAGAACCCAGGACCGTTTGCCTGTGTTTACTTTCTTGTTCCCACCCTATTTGAGTCTCGCCAATCTGCGTTGAGAACATTCTCATGTGGTTTATGGTGATGCCTTGGTGCACTTGGATTTTTCCTGGTGTAAAAACAAACAAATAAAAAGGAGACAATGCTCAAAGTTTATGAACTATGTAATTGATACAGACAAAAACAAGCTAACTACAGGTGTGAAAATCCACTTACAGCTTCACCCTTCCACCAAAAGACTTGTTTGACTTAGTAGAGATCTGTTCTTGCCATTCAGTTTTAAGCTGTCCATATGGTGAAATGACCCATTCTTTATTTTCCTTAATTGGTTGTTTTTAAATCTATTTACTTTGTCTCTTTTATTGCTAGCACAATGTTTTTCTTAACCTCTGTTGGTTCTTTATGAATAATTCTGGGCTCTCTGTTTTTGTTTGCATGTTAACCCATGCTGCGAAGTGGAATATAATAAAGACAACAGCATTCTACAGTAATGTTGTAGCTGTGAATTGTATCAGATTGTGATCTGTATGCATTAAGATATACCTCATTTAGATGAAAACATCCTCCACAAATTACAGACAGGTGCTGAATGATTTACTCATACCTGTTCAGAACAGCAGAGATAAGCAGTGAAGAACTATGTTAATATTTGTGTTAATGCAAATTCATATTTTCATAAAATAGAGTGCATAAAGATATGAAATAAAGATAAATGAACACACAGTCATTCAGATTTGTTTTTTGACTTTAGTGTCCAAGGCCCTGCCTAAATATAGCTGGAATTTGCAAGTGATTTTGGGTTCAATGAAAAAGCAGTATATTTACAAACCCTATGACCTCTAAAACTGATGTTTAATGCTCTGTTTATAAACTCTAGGTTATTCAGGTTTGACATAGCCTTGGACTATTTTGTGGTGAAATGTGATGTGGGATTGTAGCTTTTTCAGCTTTGTTACAGGCACTGGGATGAATAAAACATGAGTGTAGAATTCTGGCCTAGATTCCTTAGTATGACTAGCTCTGACAGTGGCTTAGTGCAGCTTCAAGTGCTTGCTTTTTCCAGATGCTATCATTAATATTAGATTAATGAACTGATTAAATAAAAGTAAATTAACTTATGATATCATCCACAACAAATATTATTGTTTGAGCCCATTATTTTATTTTCCTGATTTTTTCAAACATTCATCAGCAATGCAGTTGGCGTTTCAAAATCCAAGTTGGTGGATCAACTGTGATCAAGAAACTAGAACTAGAACTAGAAACTCTGACAAACATCAGAAGGATTAGTCTGACCACTGCTTTGTCATGGCTAATATTGTCATCTTCAAAAGTTGCTCAAGTGTGGCTCAGACTGAGTTCCAGATGTCTGAGATGTAACTCAAAACTCTGGCTGCTGGATGAAGCAGTGGAACTCTTAGTTTAAATTTTACTTTTCTAAAACAGAACCAGTGTACTCAGGAGCAACGCATGTCTGTGACACTCTGGGATATTCATTCATTCATTCATTGTCTGTAACCCTTATTCAGTTCAGGGTCACAGTGGGTCCGGAGCCTACCTGGAATCATTGAGCGCAAGGCAAGAACACACCCTGGAGGGGGTGCCAGTCCTTCACAGGGCAACACACACACACTCACATTCACTCACACTTACGGATTTTTTGATTTTCCAATCCACCTACCAACCTGTGTTTTTGGAGTGTGGGAGGAAACCGGAGCACCCGGAGGAAACCACGCAGACACAGAGAGAACACACCACACTCCTCACAGACAGTCACCCGGAGGAAACCACGCAGACACAGGGAGAACACACCACACTCCTCACAGACAGTCACCCGGAGGAAACCACGCAGACACAGAGAGAACACACCACACTCCTCACAGACAGTCACCCGGAGGAAACCACGCAGACACAGAGAGAACACACCACACTCCTCACAGACAGTCACCCGGAGGAAACCACGCAGACACAGGGAGAACACACCACACTCCTCACAGACAGTCACCCGGAGGAAACCACGCAGACACAGGGAGAACACACCACACTCCTCACAGACAGTCACCCGGAGGAAACCACGCAGACACAGAGAGAACACACTACACTCCTCACAGACAGTCACCCGAAGGAAACCCACGCAGACACAGGGAGAACACACTACACTCCTCACAGACAGTCACCCGGAGGAAACCCACGCAGACACAGAGAGAACACACCACACTCCTCACAGACAGTCACCCGGAGGAAACCCATGCAGACACGGGAAGAACACACTACACTCCTCACAGACTCCTCCAGGAAATATTGCATATTTTGATTTTAAACACCCCACTACTCAGTTTCTATCTCTTTCTTTAGAATCCTTAGAAATAACTTGGAGAGCACCATATGGGCCTAAGGTCACCATGCTTAATTCTAAGGGCCATTTAGAGGTATATATTCTTGTAGCATGTATTGATGTAGATGAAGAATGTTGTCTGGAATGATGAAGCATTAGTGAACACCTTTGTTGTCTGGCTGAATGTACACAAATTTTCTGGTTAAGTATTTTTTAGAAAATTATAAGCTGTTACAGCAGCAATGGGAACAAATATGGGGAAATATTTGATGAGCATGTCTACATAAACTTTCAGCCACATAGTGTCACTAGATGCTGCAGGATTTTCAATATGGAAATATATTGTAATTTCTATAAAAATGTGGGTATTTTTGAGACAGTGCACTATTTTAACTGAAAGTGTATGTACATTCACATCACGTCTGTGTCTAGTGGCTTTAACACCTAAAAACTGAACCAAAACTGACAACTGCAAGAACTGTGGGAACTGTGGGAATATTGATGTGAAGTTGGCTGTCTCAGGAAAAGCTGGTAGAACTGATTTCTTAAATATTTGCTTATGCCAGGATCAGACTCCATCAGACTCTAAATTTTGAAATGAGTTTGTCAAAAATGAGTTTGTTTGCTGCCAAATTTGCAGCATCTGACCCAAACCTGAGCTTCAGGAATGAGGAATGTGTTGTGTTGTGTTGTGTTGTGTTGTGCAGTTTGACACAATCAAAGAACATTGATGTGGCGTCTGGGACACCCCATGACACCCCAACAACAAAAATAGCAAATCAGAATTGTTTAGTATTTTTCCTCCTAGTTCTGTGAAATGTTCCTTGATTGTGGCCAATAGGAAGACAGAGCACACACATGTAAACAATGAGAAGAGAAAAAGGAAGCTCAAGTTCTATTTAAAGTATAGACAGACCAGATTGTTCTCTTGGTGACACCCTGGAATTGGTCCCCAACATTTTTTCCTTTCTTCTATATGTCGGCTTGAGTAAATGAATCACTACAGGCTTTTGTGGTTGTGCAGGGGTGGAGCCAGAGCAGGACCAAACAGTTCCCCTGGTAGAATGGGTCAGACCATGCTCCACAGGTCAGAGACCATGACAGAAAACTTGACAGAATTTCACCGAAGCATGAAGTGGAGGGCCCTGGAGGGAAAGCCAGAACAGGTGAGATGGCCAAAGTGGAGAATAAGGGCAGGAATTCCAGTGTGCGGTGCCATTACTGGATGGGACCATGAGACTAGCACAGGTCCAACGGCAAGAAGTAGGGAAGGCAGAAGATTGAGAGCAGTTTTAGGGCTGCCAGAGGTTCCAGCTCTGGAGTAGCTACATGAGGAGAAGGTGGCACTGGAGCAGATGCACTTGGAGCCAGCACAGGAGTAGTGGGCCTTGGACCTGGCATTTGTGGAACAGGCCTAGAAATAGCGCTTGCTACAGCTGACTTCTGGAACTTTCCAGAATAGGGCACAGGGTTCAACACACAAGAAGACACGCTAACATAAGGCAGGTTTATATTCTGAAATCCAGAAACAAAGAAAAGGTTACTAACTTGATTCTGTCAACATAAGGAACCAGATAGTTGAAGTTATGTAATAACATAATTTTGGGAGTAGGACCACGCCCAAACTCCTCCTCTCAGCTCTATATATACCCTGCAAACTCACGTCATTTCCGCGTTGGACAAACTTGCTTCATTTAGTTCAGGAGCGAGCTTCACTATGTCAGCTCGCTCCTCTGTACTGGGTCTTTTCTGCTGATCCCCATATTCAGAGCCATATTCAGCCATTAAAATTGCTCCCAACTCCCACCAAATATTCATTTATCCATCGGGGGGCGGGGGGGTGGGGCGCATTCATAAGCCACCCATTACTCTTCCCCAAAGACTTCTGAGTTCACCTCCATCGTTTCAGCCTCTACGGGTGTGGTCTGATTAGCAAATGACCAGATAAGCCTCAGGACTTGTTAAAAACAAGAAGATTTCAAAGAGGTCACAGACAAACAGGGGGTCATATATAGATAGGACTGAGTAAATTAGTTCATGAGTCACTCTAGGAGTGTTTGGTTGGACCCCAGGTGGAATGGTTCAGTCTGTGTGACCCAGAGGGAAGAAGCCATTACAGAACTTCTGACGTGAATGAGAGCCTCTTTGATTAGCATGTAAGAAAATAGATGAAAAGTGATATAATGCAGTGCAAGAACATCCTGAAATATTAGGCTTTGAAATGGCTGGATGAACATGTGGAATTAAGAGACAAAGAGTCAAAGCAGCTGTAGTCCATGACCAAGCCATACGCTTCTCATTAAAGCTTTTCAAGAGCCAGAGCGGAGACATGACAGAGAATATGCTGATTTTATTTAAGGCCTTATTTATGCATTTACGGATGTCCAGGTCTACACAATTATATTGAACATAATTTAATGTACTGTATATAAAATACATTTCATGATCTGAATGAGTAAAAACATTTATAGATATTCAGCCATCTGGATGTCAAATCGCATTACATCAAAACTCAAATCAGTTGACTCTCATTTTAGCCTCTGCCTCCTAGTCTCTGGAATAGCCCTTTGCTAGGAGGGACCATGCCCGTAAAGGCTGAAAGGGTGAAGTGAACTCAGATGTTTTTGGCTTCGGAATGCATATAAAGCCAAACCCCCTATTGGAAGAGGTGGAAGGGCCGAGTGGAAGAGGCATGGTCCTACTCCCAAAATTACGTAAATATTATAACTTCAATAATATTGGACTGCCGTGAAGACAGATTTGGAAATGGTTAAACCAACACCCTCCCAAACAGAATATCACCACTTACTGTAATAATGTTATTTGTTTTAACTCTAATGATAGGAGCGAATAAACCCTTAATTGCTTTTTTAATGTCATTTTATTCACTTTTGCCCAGTACTGTATGTATGGGTGAAACTGACATTTCATTTAAATCAGCTTCTACTTAGTTTCTCGGTTATGTCTCCCTGTTACTGATTCATCCTCTAAAGTCGAAGAGGAAATTAAAATAAAAAGCCATATTCAGTTTGAGTGTGTACTGCACACCTCATTTAAAAATGATTTATTGTGACGTTTTGCCATAAAGCTGTAAGATTTAGTCTATTTAATGTTGGTGTCTTTGCTTATGTATATTAAGGGTTGTAGTCATGCCGCTCTATTCAAGGTCTGAGTCAGTATCTGTCTGATCAACTGAGTAATGACAACCCTGTGTCTAATTCTATAAATGATGAATCTATTAGTGTGTGGACATTCTACACTGTGCATAGCTGTAATCATCCATTCTTACATTAGGCCTTTCTTACTGTGGCTCAAATATATGCTACACTTGAATAATAATGGTGCCAAACAAAACAACATTCAGAAAGATGCAGAAAGATGGTTGTCTTTAATTTGCTGTTTGTAATGGAATGAGTTACAGTGAGTAATGTATGAGAGTGACTCTGGGATTTTTAGAACTGCAATATCATTGGCTGCAACAGCATCCAATTTAAACATGCCTGATGCACAAGGAAGAAAAAATGGGGATCTGATCGTATTTACCTGTTAAACATGATATGCTCTGAATGATGGTTAGGAATAATTTATGAAGTTTTCAGATTGTGCTTCTAGGGGTTAATGCTGCTGGAATAGCCAATCAGTGGCATGTTACTAGCTTTAAACTGGATCATTTAGACAATGCTCTTCTTTTGGTGCTGCTGGTATCGTAAGTGCCAGTGTGTTTACTAGATATCTGCTAGGTGTTCTGGCTGTTACTTCTGTTTTCTCAGTTTTTACCTGCAACATTTATTCCAGAGGTTTTTCATAAACATCAACAACTCACTGCCTCAGCCCAGGGTTAAACTGGGATCGTGTTGGCATGACAACCAGTGTTGCACTGCCACTGAGAGCCTGCAGCTGCAGTAATAAGAGTAGGGGTCATATATATATATAGACTCTTTTAAAGTGCTAACCTAGGTTTACCTTTATTTCTTTATCTCCTAAAAAAATTCAAAAGATCAGTCCATGAATTAATAAACAGTGACATCATTTTTTTTGTTCTGCAACTGAGTATGTTGGTAACTATAATTATGTTATTAGGTTAAAGTGTGAAAGGTTATCTTTAAAATCCCGCTATTACATTTTAATTAGTTGATATGAGCTGGAATTCTAACGTGTTTTTCCTCAGTTCAGGAGTGGACAGTTAGTTGATTACTAGCTGGGAATGTATTGTTGCATCAGATGTAGTAGGGCGGGGTGACATGGAGTTTCAGCGCCAAAAGGATATTAACGCCTTTTATAGTGGAATAGATTTCTTTTACTACTGCATCTGTCTAGTCTCGAAAAAAAGAGTAAATAGTAGAGATTAAAGGGATCTGAGTTTGTGGAAAGCATCCTGGAGCAAATGGAGTTTGTATCCAATAAGGTGACGGGAATCATTTTTTCTTAAATCAAATGAAACTTTATCTTTCCTTTGAACTTGTTACAAATGTTTCCAGTTTCAACAGCTACAACAACAATCTGCGGTTTCTGAGAGGTTCATCTGATTGTGTAGGAAAATGTCATCTTTAGATAATTATACCTGACAACACAATGTTCCTGATTCTGGTTTGGATCGGGAAGGTGAGAAGAAGTGGATACACTGGACCTTTATAAAACAACAGTCACACAAGTGATCACAAAATTGGAAACAGATATTTTTATACGATTCAGCCTGTGAGGGAAACAGTGATACACTGACCGGATTTAATGAGAGCACCTACTGCTGAGACTCTGAAAGAGCACACAGTACTCACAGCTCTATGGAAAGTGCTCAGGTGGGTGATTTGATACCCACAGAAGTGGCCTTGTTGGGGGAGATACTTGCTCTGAGTAAAAGTTCTCTCACACACTCACAATGGCTCCTACAAGCAAAGTGCCCTACTTTTCCATCTAACTTTACCATTGTATAACCCACACAATGTGTGAGTTGGACTGGAGCCTTTATCCTCTTTTGGCCACGTCAGGGGGCAGTAGTGGACAGGCTGCCTCAATAGCAGCCCCATGCAGTCGAGGAGGTGTGGGGAAGAGGTAAAGCTGCATCTGTAACTCTATCTGCAGTTTACACAGCACGTTAATGAAGAGGGAGCAAACACATCTGTCAGCTGTCTCTGATTTCCCAGCATAGTCCATTCGTGTTTGCCTCGACACACAATGAATAGAGCAGCAATACATAAGCTTTACGATCATCGCCTGCTCCCACCGTGCCCAGGCCATTAACATTTGCACAATGTGACAGCGTTGCACCTGAAAGGGAAACAAACACTGCTTTGGGTCCTCTCAAAGTAAAGCGATAGAGGGGGGTAGTGGCATTTAAAAAGCTATCTGCTAAAAAGCCCTGTATTGTTTTATGTTTGTTTGGTCTTTTGTTGTTACATGATGGTAATTAAGGCCAAACAATTGCAGTGAGAAACAGTCCAAAAAGATGACCAAATGACTGACGTGGAGAGGGAGATGGGTATGAGAGAGACAGAATAGGAAATAGAGAGCTACAGCAAAAGAAGATGATGAAAGGTAGCACAGACAGAGACCATACATGGAGAAGAGCACTATAAAAACTATTTTGTGTTTTGTCTAAAGCCTTAGCTACGTACCTGTTTGTCTTAATAAATGAAACATCCACTGGTTTTTCAAATTCTAAATGATCTGTTCATATTGTGATTTTGGTAAAATACCTGTTTCACATACATGATACAACCAAGCAACCAGTGGTGGACAAAGTGTACTTGAGTAAAAGTACAGATACTCAAGGTAAAAGTAGAAGATAAATAAAAAATAAAAGGAAATAATTGTACCATGATGTATTATGGATCTAATGTCCTATTATCATTTTTGTGACAAGACACTTTGTAGGTGAAATGTCTCTAGTGTCACTCTTAGTTCCCCAGTCTTTTATTATAATGTCATTAATTAGTCTGACACTGATGAACACAGCAGAAACGGCCAAATATTAAATACAACGAATGATGTTATTTCAACTATTATATACACGCAAGGTGATGCCCCTCCAAACCAACAGAGGTCGCTGTCCAATGAGTATTAAGCCCAGTTTATGCTTCTGTGTCGAACCTATGCCGTAGGTTGCGAGGCCTGATGCACACCTCTCCCGAAATGTAACTCATCACATCTGCGCAGACCACAACGACTGTGATTGGTCTGCAGTCAGATCAACATAATGTAATAATGGGCAAAAATGTGCAATTATTTGTCATCGTACAATAAAATGTCTTCTGCATTTAACCCATCTGTGGCAGTGAACACACACACACACCCTAGTGCACTAAGGGCTGTGAACACACACCCAGAGTGGGGGGCAGCCATCCCCAGCACCCGGGGAGCTTTTGAGGGTTCTGTGCCTTCTCAGTAAATTCACCAGTGTTAAATCAACACTATTAGTGTTAACTTAACACTGAGAGTGTTAAACTATTACACTAACAGTGTTAATTTAACACTAATAGTGTTGAGATAACACGGGTGAATTTAATGTGTTGCTCAAGTGCACTTCAGCCATGGATGTTCCTACATGTCCTGGGGAACTGGCAACCTTCCAGTACTAAGTCTGGTCTCTAACCACTAGCTCAAGGCTGCCCCTATGGCTCAAGGTGCTCAAGTCAATATATTAACAAATAATTACCTCTCCTGTACTTTAAAGTTTCGTAAATCTACTACCACTACACCACTAGCGTAATTACCCCAACTTCCAGCCACTTTAATTACAATATTGGAAATCTTAGCTAACTGTAAATAAATAGAAGTACTTTACTCACTCAAATCAACATTTTTCAGGAGTCAAATGTGTGTAGATTAATGTCCAAGACTTGCTTGACTTTGAAAGAAAATATGTTTTTAGATAAAAACGCTTTTGTTCAAGTAGGTGCCAATACTGCTAAGATTACTAGCGTCCCCTAACTTCGGCCACCTCCCCTGCTTGTGACAGTCAAACGAGACAGTTGCTACCACATTCAGTGGTTTTGAGAGGTTCACAATGAGATTACTTTTGTCCTGTGTTGGTATCTGTACTCTACATGTAAGGACTACAATGGCGGTAGATTTTCCCCTCAGAGAAAAGGAAGCAAACAGTTAAGCTAACTTTTACACTGAGGGAGCGGAATTGCACCATATACGGCAGGGGCCAGAATTAGGGGACGGAGGAGACAAGTTAAGGTTTTATCCACACATAAACCAAAATGAATGGGAGATTTTCATAATGTAGTGGAGTAAAAGGTCAGATATTTGACTTTGGAATTAAGGTAAAAGTCACCCAAAATGGAAATACTTCAGTCAAGTACAGATACATGACAAAGGTACTTTAGTACAATAATGAATTACATTTATTTTGTTACTGTCCCCAGCTGCAAACCACAATTTTCTAACACAGACACAATGCACTAGCAGCATCACATTTATAAACACCCCACAACCCATCCAAAAAAAACCCTCTGTGTTTAATGTTTAATAGAAAATATTATATTGTTATTGAATTTTTCACATACAAAACAGCAAAGATTAAGGTTATTTTTTATGAAGCATGCAGTTCTTCAGTCTCCCTTGGATTGGAAGTGTGGATTATAGCCACAGCATTATAATATGAATAGATACATTCATATTGCCCACCTGTTGATTTAATATAAAATGCATAATAGTGAAACATGCTCACATGCTCTTTACAGTGGTGGTGGATACAGTGTCTAAAATGCAAGTAAAGCAATTCTATTCATTATTCAAAACCACAAGTGAAGGTCTTGAGTTTGCATATGTAATCGTAATACTGTTAAAATACTTAATGTGTCAAAGCAGTGAGCCTGAATAAAGAATATTTTTGGGAGTATTCATGTCATCAACTACAACTCCTCTTTGTTCTAAATCTGGTTTGTACAACTTTTAAAAACATCAAAGCGGTTTAGATGTAACTTAGATGTCCACACCTTCATTCAGTGTCCCTGGCTCTGTCTCCACCCACTTCCTCCGCTGCTCACTTGCACCTTGTAAGCCCCTCCTGCATTGTCGATGGGATAGATTCCTTAGGTTATTGATGTGGGAAACATATGAGGAACACAGCATTGTCTTTTAAAAATGGAAAAACTCAATTTTCACTGGAGGGGGCTCTTTAAAACAATTGTTAAGCGGCATCTTGGGAATCTATTCATGAGCCATTTGTGTAATATCTCTTCGTGCAGTAACGTTTACAGCCTGTAAACTCTGTTAGACATCTGGTTTCTATCACCATCACCAGAGGTGGCAAATTCAGGTTCAGAAAGTAGACATTCTTCAGAAGAATTTGTTTCAACTCCCCTGACACTTCTGAAGCTGGTGTGAGATTCTTAGAGAAGCCAGGAAGGTGCAATGAAATGCAATCGATGTTTAGTTTCACTTGTAATTTTTGCCAATTCTATTCCCCACTGTGAAAACTCTCACTCCTTGAGTTTCTCTAGAATTAAATATATCTCAACTTACATCATAGCTATTTATTTACACAGTCAGATTGGAAGACTTTTTTTAACATATAAGGTAGATTTAATTTCTCTTAATCCTGCTCTCCTAAGTAATGCAGCAGACCTTCTTACAGCATGAGAGAATGTGTGTGTGATGTGGTGCTACAACACATTTGTGTATTGATTTGAAAACTAGAATGGCTGTAATTTCCCTCATTAGTAACAGCTGAGAGTGAATGAGCTCATTCTGGCAGCTTGTTAAACACATCTCATCCATTAGTTCTGCTGAGATTTACAAGAGGAGGATATCTGAAAGGCTGTGGAATATCGTTACTGTCCATAGAAATACGTTCATCTTCATTTCTTGAGGCTTATATGTTTTTGTAACATTTAAATACATCAACTGCCCTATGCATCGTCTGAGCATTTTATGATGGACCTATCTGTCTGTATCTCTCTCTCTCTGTCTCTCTCTCTCCATTATCATTGAGCTGGCCCAGGTCCAAGTATATTGTGGTTTTCAGAGGGCATGATTTATCTTTTGACTCCACAGGTCAGCCATCTTTATTAAAGTCAAGCTTTTGAATGGAGATGAAGAGCAGATGCACAGGGGGCAGGCACCCAGACCTAAATGAAATGTTGTCCTGATTAATTCACGCAAAGCCTAGGGACACGGATCACAAAGAGGACTTTTTCTGCCTTAATTAGTGCCTCCTAGTTCTGCCACGGCTTTCACACATTGCTGTGTTTGGCCCATCTGCTCTGATTAATTATCAGCAGGCATTTGGAGAGGCCAACACAGCGAGGCCCTTGCTGATGAAGAGAGAGAGAGAGAGAGAGAGAGAGAGAGAGAGAGAGAGAGAGAGAGAGAGAGAGAGACACTAAAAAGAGAGCCTTGTTAAAACACCATTCGTCTGGAGACAAGAGGAAGGGGCACTTTCCATGTCCACAATTTATAAACGCCTTTCAGAGCCTTCAGTCTTCTCAGCACAGATATCTGAAATGCCAGAGTATGTGATTTTAGCCTTTAGGCGTATAGCATTGTTACTGTAATGTTTTTTTTTACATTTACATTGTATAATGAATTTTATGTATTTCCATAATTATATGATTTATTGAAGCAATAATACACTCGAGGTTCATGCTGTAACATGACACACTGGCACTGGTTTGCTGCAGTTGTAGGCACAGAACCGCAGGCAGAGTCCTTTAGATCAGTCACACCATGTTACAGCATGAAGTAAGAGTGGATTATTAAGATTATACCACGGTTTGTTATCACTGTTTATTATTAAGTTTTAAGACAAAGAAGACCGAATAAAAAAGATTTGTTTGTATCTCAACTATCACACGTTGCTTCTCTTCCCACTCTGGATCTTGAACTGGTTCCGTTGAGGGTTCTTGAACCCTGGTGCATTACAGCGAGCCAGTCTGTGTTTGCACCAGTTTTTATAGGAATCAAGACTGCCTTATTCAGGGCTGGTGTCTGTCTATATCAGGCCTGAGCCAGAGATAAATGGATAAATGTCGTGGTTTAACCATTGTTTACAGTGGGTTCAGATCTTAGTGATATATAATACATGTGTAGATTATGCAAAGGTCTCTCTGTTTAAGATAAAGTGAGTTATCTGAGTGGCGGCACGGTGGCGCAGCAGGTAGTGTCGCAGTCAGACAGCTCCAGGGACCTGGAGGTTGTGGGTTAGATTCCTGCTCCGGGTGACTGTCAGTGAGGAGTTGGTGTGTTCTCCCCGTGTCCGCGTGGGTTTCCTCCGGGTGCTCCCACAGTCCAAAAACACACGTTGCAGGTGGATTGGCGACTCGAAAGTGTCCGTAGGTGTGAGTGTGTGAGTGAATGTGTTGTGTCTGTGTTGCCCTGTGAGGGTGTATTCCCGCCTTGCGCCCAATGATTCCAGGTAGGCTCTGGACCCACCGCGACCCTAAAATTGGATAAGCGGTTACAGATAAGAAGATAAGAGTTATCTGAGTTATGACCTGATTTTCCTTTGTTTATAAACCAGAAAGTGGATAACGAGTTTACTGCACCTACACTTTTTACACTGTTCAAAACAAGGTGTGCGAGCAGAAACCAAACCCATTCCACATTGATGGCTAAATGCTATGATACATGCATTTTGTGGAATAATACCAGAGGAGCGCCATTATCATGCAATATTGGTAATACTGGAATGTTTCTCAGCCAATCACATTGCAGGGGTGGAACTATCTCTGGTATAATATGCCATGATTTACATTTATATTCAGTTCAATGTCTGTACCACTAGGTTCAAACCTGCACTTCAAGTTTTACTGAGATGTAAACTTTGTGTATATTTTTTCTTTATGAAAAATTACTGATTAAAAAATCAATAACTTATCAGCTTCGGAACATTTGCTTATATCATAATACATTAGGGAAAATGCACATTTGTATTTAATTATATGAAGAAACTTTACATTCCATCCATTATCTCATTTACAACTTTTTGCAAGATGCTCTTTTTCAGAGTAATTTACACTTTTTTTACAGACGTCATGTCCCAGGGCTTTAGTTGGTTTAGCATGGTGTTGCTCCTGGAGCTAGGAACTGTACCCTATTCTGTGATGTGGAGAGTAGTGGTGTTATCAATTGTGATGTCCTGTACAAATGTTATTAATTTAAGGTTTAAAATCTGCATTACCTGTTGGATTCTTTGTTAGATTTAAGTGTAATACAGTCATCTAAATATAAAGAAGATAAACAAATCAGTGCTTGTGCACCATGGGGGATCTGAGGACTGGCTTCCCTAGATATTAAAGGGCAATGAGTGGATTTATCTGGCTTTTTGTGACCGTCTGTCTCTGGCTGTCCAGGGCATTAAGACTTGTCTGACATGACAGAGGAGCTTGTGAGAGCAGTTGTGGTTGTTGATGCAGAGGCTTTAGGCTTGCTGTGTGCCTCCCACTGGGTGGGTGACATTTACTTTGACTGATCTGACGCTCTCGTAGCCTGTCATCCTGCTTCCCTCCAGCTGCCCCATCGCTCCTGGACCTCTTCAAATGCTGACATGAAAGCATTTAGGGCCAAGAGGCCAACAGCTACTTGCCTCCCTGGAACCAGACTAGCCCACTGTGGGGAATGTTATGCATGATGATATATTAAGCTAGTGCTAAGCCCTGTCAGAGTGTATGATACTGGCTCAGTAACTTTGATTTCTAGGTGGTTATGATGATGCCTTTAGGGAGAGGGTGTGAGGATATTTGCAACTTGTGCATAATACTTTTATCTAATAATTCATACTGGAAACAGATTCTAGGTGCACTAGATGTCTAATAAGTCTCCTGATAAGACTTTATCTCATAAGCTCATAATGTTTGTAACTGAGAGATACAGCTCTGGTCACACTCTACCATGTATCAAATAGAACTAGACATTCATTCATTCATTCATTATCTGTAACCCTTATCCAGTTCAGGGTGGCCGTGGGTCCAGAGCCTACCTGGAATCGTTGGGCGCAAGGCGGGAACACACCCTGGAGGGGGTGCCAGTCCTTCACAGGGCAACACACACACACACACACATTCACTCACACACTCACATCTACGGACACTTTTGTGTCTCCAATCCACCTACCAACGTGTGTTTTAGAGCATGGGAGGAAACCCACGCAGACACAGGGAGAACACACCACACTCCTCACAGACAGTCACCCGGAGGAAACCCACGCAGACACAGGGAGAACACACCACACTCTTCACAGACAGTCACCCGGAGGAAACCCACGCAGACACAGAGAGAACACACCACACTCTTCACAGACAGTCACCCGGAGGAAACCCACGCAGACACAGGGAGAACACACCACACTCTTCACAGACAGTCACCCGGAGGAAACCCACGCAGACACAGAGAGAACACACCACACTCCTCACAGACAGTCACCTGGAGCTGGACTCGAACCCCCAACCTCCAGGTCCCTGTAGCTGTGTGACTGCGACACTACCTGCTGCACCACATACATACAGACATACTTACTAATATACTTAGGTTTGACTTTCAGCTCTAACAAGAACAAAATGCTTTTACATTAAGAATCCCTGAGCGTACATTAGCCTCTGTACAATGGTTGAAAAATTGAAAAATTGTAAGTAACTCAGTGTCTGGCCAGTGCCATAAAAAGTATATGAAAAAAATACCTGGATTGAGGATTTTCCGACTTAATTTTCTGACCTGACAGCTTTTCTTTTCAGATGCTTAGTGTGCCATTGTGTTTGTGCAGGTTCTGGCTGAAGAAGAGAAGGGCTCCACAGAAGGTGTTGAAGATGAAGACCTGGAGAGGGCTCTGTCTGTGGAGCGGTTCGGGGACATCATTACAGAGTCAGGCAATAACGGTGCAGAAAAAATGGGCCGCACTTACAATGAGAAAGACTTTGAATGTGAGTGTTGCAGATTTGATGTTTTAATATTCATGGTTAAATAAATCATTAAAAAGTAAACATAGACATTCAGAAACTTTTATTTTTATACTCCTTTTCCACATCTTTGACATGCTTTGGGCAAAATAGTCAATCTACGTAGCACAGTTCTAAACTTCCAGTTTCAGCACCTGTTCTTTTAAATGAGAATGAGCCACTGTTCACTTCAGCACGAGAGCCCAGGAGTGAGGAGCAGGGAGCAGAAGTGCTGGTTTAAAGCCATTCTTACTTCAAAATCTTTTTTCTCCATTTTTGCTTTCACCATTTTTAATCAGGATCCTTGTTTGTCTGCCTCCTTCTTGTTTGTTGTTATAAAGTGTTATAAACAGATGTGGAGGTGGGACTAGTCTAAAGTGCTTGCTCACTACATAAAATGCAGCACAATATTAGAACATATATTCCATACCCATAGGGAAACATGCAGGGTTGTTTTTTTCACAGTTTGTGAAATTAATGTGGTGCGGCACGGTGGCGCAGCAGGTAGTGTCGCAGTCACACAGCTCCAGGGACCTGGAGGTTGTGGGTTCGATTCCCGCTCCGGGTGACTGTCTGTGAGGAGTGTGGTGTGTTCTCCCTGTGTCTGTGTGGGTTTCCTCCGGGTGCTCCGGTTTCCTCCCACAGTCCAAAAACACACATTGCAGGTGGATTGGCGACTCAAAAGTGTCCGTAGGTGTGAGTGTGTGAGTGAATGTGTGTGTGTGTCTGTGTTGCCCTGTGAAGGACTGGCGCCCCCTCCAGGGTGTATTCCCGCCTTGCGCCCAATGATTCCAGGTAGGCTCTGGATTACGCTACCCACCGCGACCCTGAATTGGATAAGTGCTTACAGATAATGAATGAATGAATGAAATTAATGTGATTAAATTAATTATTAAAATAAATTCAAATGTGATACAGTTCATTGAAATGTTTTTTTTTCATATGTCACTTTTATCGATTCTAATTTCACCATTGAAATGTATCACACTAACTGGCTTTAAAGATGCTCTCTAATACCTGACACACTATTTATTAGAAACATTTGTATTAATACTTGATGATGATACTTTATGACAAATAAAGGCTCTGAAGTTATATATAGGTCTTCTGGTTTAATGGATTTGTAAATAAAATTACTACATTTTAAATGATGAAATATTTAATTTATATGTAGTTTATATACTTAATAAAAATAGCTCCAGCATAAATAAACAAACATTACTCACGCATAATTCATTTATTCATAGTCTGTATCCAGTTCAGGGTTGTGGTGGGTCTGGAGCCTACCCAGAGGCACAGGGGCGCCAGTTCATCACAGGACGACACTCACTCACACACTCACCCCTATGGAAACTTTTCAGTCGCTAATCCACCTACAGACATGTGTTTTTGAACTGTGGGAAAAAACTGGAAACCCGGAGGAAACCCACTTTGGCACAGGGAGAACACACCAAACTTCTGACAGTCACCCGAAGTGGGACTCGATCTAGCAACTTCAGGACCCTGGGGCTGTGTGATAACGACACTCACTATTGCGTCTATGACTGAAAAAAAAAAGAATCCTACTTTTAAAATAGTCCTGGAGTGTATATGCCTCTTTGGGGATGAGAAATGAGCAAGGAAATTTGTGTCAGGCTGCTTTCACAGTCAAATAGCGTCAGGCTTTACCCACTCTGCTCGCTCAGAAACTTGCAAATGATCAGCCATTGTTTTCCATAATCAGCATTCATCTTAGACATTGATCTCCCTTGAGAGACTTTCCACCTTTCCAGCACTTATACTCAGCGATCATAGCATTTAAAACCTTGAGGGAGATAACTGTCCAATGCCATCCGAAGCTTTTTTAATGCATGGCTTTCTCTCTCACTCACTCTCTACTACGCTGCCATCCCTTGGGAATGCTTTCTTCCAGGAGAATCATAAATTAAGCTCTGCTTGTCCTCTTACATGTCGTGACAAATGTGTGATGTGGGAACCAGGTTGTGATTCACTGGTGGTGTAGTAGAGAGTAGCTAAGCACAGGATAAAATCACATATAAAGCAATGCATCCCTTTTAATATAACATCCATTTCTCTTCCTTTTACTGTTTAATGTAATGTTTCATTGTAGGTAACGGGCCACATTACACTGTCTAACAGTAGTAGGTCACAAGTTAAGTGGCCAGTAAAAATCCACTCTTATGAAAAAGTCAGACAACACATTGTTGTGCACATTAGTTGGTACAATATTTGATATTAAGAATATTTCTTCTGTTAATAATTACACACCACAAGGAATTTATACAAGGTTTATACCACAAGGAATTCGGTATTTATTAGATGCAATCAAACACTATAACCAAGATAAATTTAAGTGAGATTTTCTGTAGTGCAGTGTATAACACACCATCCATCCATCCATTATCTGTAAGCGCTTATCCAATTCAGGGTCACGGTGGGTCCAGAGCCTACCTGGAATCATTGGGCGCAAGGCAGGAATACACCCTGGAGGGAACACCAGTCCTTCACAGGGCAACACACACTCACACATACACTCACACCTACGGACACTTTTGAGTCGCCAATCCACCTACCAATGTGTGTTTTTGGACTGTGGGAGGAAACAGGAGCACCCAGAGGAAACCCACGCAGACACAAGGAGAACACACCACACTCCTCACAGAGAGTCACCCGGAGGAAACCCACGCAGACACAGGGAGAACACACCACACTCCTCACAGACAGTCACCCGGAGGAAACCCACACAGACACAGAGAGAACACACCACACTCCTCACAGAGAGTCACCCGGATGAAACCCACACAGACACAGAGAGAACACACCACACTCCTCACAGAGAGTCACCCGTAGGAAACCCACGCAGACACAGGGAGAACACACCAACTCCTCACAGACAGTCACTTGGAGGAAATCCACGCAGACACAGGGAGAACACACCAAATCCTCACAGACAGTCACCCGGAGCGGGAATCGAACCCACAACCTCCAGGTCCCTGTAACTGTGACACTACCTGCTGCACCACCGTGCCGCCCTGTATAACACACCTTTTGACCAATTGGCAGAGCAAATGTCAATTCCCAGGTTGGGTAGAAACACCAAAGTACAACAAAAACAATTCTTAAGCAAGACACTACATTAAGACTAACATAAGTTAAAATATTTAAATTGGATAGTTATAATAACTAATTAAATAATAACAACTTGTGCTTATAGTAATTTCTCAGCTTTAATAAATTGGGCATCGTGTCAGTGATTATTTTGCAAATGGCTAAAAACATGGATTAATGCAATCAAAATGGAACATTTTCATCTGATGACCCAAATAATAAAAAAAATGTGCAAAATCTGGTCTGTGAATTTCAATTTTCTGTGTGTAGATAAGTACACGGACGCCCAGTGCTCTGTGTGGATTGTAAACCTACCGTAATGTCATGTCAGCATTTGAAGCCTGAACACTGAGCTTAAGCAAAGCATTCTCTGAGCAGCAAAAACAAAACCATGAAGAAGAAAGAGCATTCGTCATTTAGAGTGCATATGGAGTGTGACTGGGACCGTGAAACATTCATTCTGTCTTTTGCTAATGCGATGCAAGTTGCATAAGAACCATTGCCTATAAGATGTGTCTGTGCAATATGACTCATACACCTTCAGCTAAAATGGCACTTTCATCAGAGGGTGTTACTGTGCCATTTGCTCATGCATGCTTTTGCTATTTCACTACAGTGCTTGATTTTAGCTTTTTTTGATTTTAGCCTGAAGACTTAAATGTCAATGCTTAAATGTATTGTTCACATGGCACAGGGCATATCAGCTGTGATCAACACCATGATCTTGGACCCTAGCTTTAACTTTTTTAATGTAGTTCGGGATCACAAATGTCGACCCACCTCAAAAGGAATTAGATAGTGCTGTATCACATCAGAGAATGCTGTTCTGTTGCAGACTCTTGGCATTATTTTCATAGTGTAAAATGTGGACAAAATCCTGAAATTTAGCTGTATTTATACTAATGGCAGACCATGAAACACAGACTGGGATATATTTATTTGAAAAGTATGTGTCTAATTGGTAAAATATAATTTACACTTTTGTCAAATATTTTGAGTCTAATCTCTCTCTCCATACTTCAATCTCTGAATTATTCAAGCCCTTGAATATCATCCCTTAAAAGAAGCATGCATTTGCAAATCAGGGTTAGTCTAGAGCACTTCTGATGCAACTAATCAAGGGCTTCATTAGTTGCATTGAGTGTGCTTGAGATAAAACACATCAAATACCTGGATTGGGTAGGTGTTTGTTGACTGTCACCTTTAGTTACGTGTTAGAAATATGACAAGAGAGTTGTTCAAAATGTTAAGAGATTATTGCTTTGCACAAACAAAGAAAAGGATACAAAATGATAGCAAAAGCATTGAATGTTCCTAGAGACACATTTGGAAGCATAGTCTGGAAGATCAAAGGCAAAGGAATTTCTGGTTGCCACCAGATTCCTGAGGAGGCAGGTAGCCAATAAGTCTCGTGTGACTCCAAAAAACCTGCATCATAGTTTAGAGGCACTGAAGTTACAGTTTGCACAGTAGGGTGAACACTAAACGAAACTCCAAAATGTGCATATGTCCCGACCCAAGAGCACAAGACAAGTCAGAGCCGATATGCTCTAAACCATACAAATAAGACACAGAAATTCCAGAAATTCTGTTCTTTGATGCCATGAAAAAGCATCATTGCTTGGTTTCAAAGAAATCCTGGAAGGTTCTGGAGTGGCCGTCACAGTCACCTGAACTGAGCCGCAATAGAAAATCTTTGGTGGGATGCAAACCCAAAAATATTAATGAGCTAAAGGTCATTGATCATGGGGAATGGACTACGATTTCTCTGGAATGCTACCAGAAGCTGGTGTCTGTCTAGGCATCAGATAAACAGCAGGTCTTAACAGTAAACAGTGATCTTTGGTACTATGTACCAAAGTTGCTTGTCATGAAGGGGTTGAATAATTCTGTAACTGCAGTAGTCATTAGCAATTTCCTTTTGTAATTGTAGAAACCATTGTTGGTAAATTTAGCTAAGAAACATAATTTTCCTTGAAGGTTGAATAGTGATTGGAACTGATTTTCACTACAGCTTCTAGAAATTACATTTACTGTAGTGTTATTCATTTGTACGTATACAACAAAAGTCTGACCTCAATTCTCCAGCAGAGGAAAGTGTCTTGTATTTGGGTGAGCCAAACAGTTTGCTGCCATGTAACAGATAATACAGAGCATAGAAATAGTTATTTAAATCTTGAAATTATTAGTTAAAAGGGTTAAAGAAGAGTTAAAGTTAAAGGTATCTTAAAAATATTAACTTTAACCATTTTTTAGTATACATTTCTGGACTTTTGTCAGTATTTCCATGCCATTAATCTTTCTGTCACTCTCCCTCTTTTCCTCTAGACCATCGCCACACTTTCCACCACACACACCATCCCTTATCCACACACCTCCCCCCACAGCGTTTCAGAAAGAGGGTGCTCAGTATGGACCGCCGACGCAAGAAGAAGCGCAAGAAAAAGAAGACGTCCATGCCTCCCTCTGAAGTCACACCCACCATCCATGAGGTAGATGAAGAGGAGGCAGAGTCTGAGCTAGAAGGACAAGGACAAGTGACCACTCCTACTGAGACAACCGAGCAACAGGTGCAGGTATTTAGATGCGACAGCTGATGTACACACTTTTATAAAGAATGAAACCTGGTCAGCTGGGTGTTTAACAACAAATTCTATTTGCTAACATTATCAATATCAACCACTAAAATTATAACGAAAGAAGAAAGTTAAGAATAGGAACGTGCCTTCAGCAAATGTCAGGACCTTCACTAAAAGAAAAGTCCTTTAATATCACTTTCATTTATAACGACAGAATCAAATTTGCTCATTTTAATTTTCAGAGACATTTCAGAGGAATGGCTTCCTACTCTGAAACTTTCAGAATACAATCCCTTTAAAATAGAACCAAATTAGTATATTTTCATAGATAATTAACTTTCATAAAACGTGCTCTGGTTCGCACTGTGGCCCTGGGTTGCTGATACACAGCTCCAGTATCTTGGGGGTCATGGGGTGGATCCTCGCATCAAGTGTCCACAGGTGTGAGTGTGTGTGACTGGATGAGCGTGTGATGCTCTGTGATGGACTGGTGCCCTGTTCAGGGTGTGTTCATGCCTCGCCGTCAGTATTTCTGGGAAGGCTCCAGAGCTGAAGAGTAATATATTTTTCATTTCTTTTTTCACTTCTTTTTCTCACACAGAAGGCGTCCAAAAATAATAAAAATTCTAACTTCATAGTCTCTCAGTCAGTCAAGCTTTGCCAGTGCTGGTGTTGCTCCAATACCACAACATTAAACTTCAGAGAATTCTGACAGCGTTTGGGAAACCATTTCTTTCCTGCTAACATTCAATCACTACTGATAGAACATGGCTCCATTGTATAATCATCAGACAAATAGTAAAAGTCTTAAATGCTATACTATTACCATCCAAGCTGACAGTCCCATTAAAAGTCACTTCGCAAGAATCTCCTGGCTGAGGTCGACAGGGGACACATATTAGAACCCTCACGTCTTAGGCCTGAGAAATTACTAGCAAACAGATGACACATGAAAGATACAAATCTGCTGAGTGTGTGTGTGTGTGTGTGTGTGAGGGCACTGAAAGTGTGCAGGAGAGAGCTGACATATGACAGATATAGATCTGCTGACAGTTCCTTGGACAGTCGTCCATTTTAAAACATCAGCAGAGTGAGAGCTTGTCGATTTCATCATATGAAGGAGATGCCTGGTTGAGTCTGAGGTGTTGAGAGGGTAATGCAAGTTGTCTTCTCTCAGTTTAGTTTGGGGAGTGAAGAAGAGCTGGTGCCCCCTCTCCCTCTCACCGGGTTCCACGTGGAAAGTGAAAGACAGCTTGCCCCAGAGCAGTCAGACGCCAGCACGGAAGGAACACAGGAGGAAGGGCCACATGGCAAGCAGGAGGAAGAAGAGCAAGAAGAGGAAGAGGATATATCAAATAGGTAGAGGCTATGTCACAATAATTTGGTAATTTGGTTTTATTAGAGTGTAAATGAACAGCCAGTTCTACAGAGAAAATTTTCCCAAGCCAAGGTCTGAAACAGAATGTAACCTGTGTTATGATCAGTGTCAAATCCTGTACATTAAAATAGCCTTATAATTATAGCATCGTTTTGTATTAACAACTGAATGCCAAATCTAATTATACTTTTAATTAAACTTCAATATATTTCAATAAGATTTATGAATAATTATAATACAAAAAAACTCTAAATAAAACGTCCTTTTCTCATTTCAAGTAAAATTTACAAACGAAACAATGATTTAAAAAAGGAAAAAAAGCATATTTTATATAAATTCCCTAATGACTTTTGTAGTTGTAGTTCACGTTCCTGTTTTTCCATAACCAGCAATCTGATTGGCTCTTATTGCTGAAGGGCGGGACTTTATCTGTAAACAGAGTCCATGTTCAGTGTTATGAGAATTTCAATCAGTAATCACTCTCTTCTTTTTAAAGTTTCTGGTTTTAATTCACACAACACTGTCGTCCAGAAAGTGGCCCAAAAGAACTTTTATCACATCCTTGGGCTATTTTTATTGGCCCCAGGACAGCGGTGTCTGGAACCCTGCCCTGTGTGTGTCACTCATTCGAGTCACAGCTAGCGCTCAACATAATGCACAGATCTGATTGGTTGAGACGCCTCAAGTGTAATATGCAGAAACGCATGCAAGTTTCCTGGAGCGCTTAAACGTGTCACACCGCTTAAAACAAACACTTTGTTCAAAATTAAACATCTATTAATAGTTTATCAGATAGGACAGCGTCTGGTTCTGGACCTGGACCGCAGTCTGCCTATTCCTGACCCCTGCGCTAGGGCAACAAAGTCTATCTGCCTCATCTGAGTTTACAGAGGGGTCCCTTTTCAGAAGCCTCCAAAATATTAAATGATATTTTCAGGAAGAGTGCATTCCATTATGTAATTATGTGATACCAATAATAAAATATAAGATCAATCTGAAAATGTAATAAGAAACTGTGCTGTCAATAAAAGTATTATTACTTTATTAGTTAAGACATTATGAAAAGTTGTCTCATGTCATAGTCAGTTCATTCATTCATTCAATTATATCCATAACCACTATGTCTCTATAAGGGTCGCAATGGGTTGGCAGCCTGCTAGGAATTACTGGGCACAAGGCAGCAACACCCTTTTGACAGGGCACCAGCTCATCTATGTCAGTTCATCATCAGCTCAGTTCGTATTATGGCAAACCTGTTATCATTCAGCATCTGTGAGCTTTAGGCATGGATAGTTTACTCATGCATTTCCACCACACTTTTCATATCACAGCTGCCAAGGATTAAATCATGTCAAACACTAGATTTAGTTCAGAATTACAGCCTGACACTAAGATGCTACATTGTGAAACTTGACAGTTAAATCATCGCTGTGCACTTCCATCCGACAAGTCTGTCACAAGTCAGTTTCCACTTAAACTATGAAGACATTTTGGGGTGGCACAGTGGTGCAGCAGGTAGTGTCACAATCACACAGCTCCAGGGTCCTGCCGTTGTCCTGCTCCAGGTGACTGTCTGTGAGGAGTGTGGTGTGTTCTCTCTGTGTCTGCGTGGGTTTCCTCCGGGTGACTGTCTGTGAGGAGTGTGGTGTGTTCTCTCTGTGTCTGCGTGGGTTTCCTCCGGGTGACTGTCTGTGTGGAGTTTGGTGTGTTCTCTCTGTGTCTGTGTGGGTTTCCTCTGGGTGACTGTCTGTGTGGAGTGTGGTGTGTTCTCCCTGTGTCTGCGTGGGTTTCCTCCGGGTGACTGTCTGTGAGGAGTGTGGTGTGTTCTCCCTGTGTCTGCGTGGGTTTCCTCCGGGTGACTGTCTGTGAGGAGTGTGGTGTGTTCTCCCTGTGTCTGCGTGGGTTTCCTCCGGGTGACTGTCTGTGAGGAGTGTGGTGTGTTCTCCCTGTGTCTGTGTGGGTTTCCTCTGGGTGACTGTCTGTGTGGAGTTTGGTGTGTTCTCAGTGTGCCTGCTTGGGTTACCTCCGGGTGCTCCGGTTTCCTCCAATGGTCCAAAAAAAAAACACGTTGGTAGGTGGATTGGCTACTCAAAAGCATCCGTAGGTGTGAGTGGATGAGTGAATGTGTGAGTGTGTGTTGCCCGCTGAACGACTGGTGCCACCTCCAGGGTGTGTTCCTGCTTTGCGCCCAGTGATTCTGGGCAGGCCCCAAACCCACCGCGACCCTGAACTAGATAAACGGTTACAGACAATGAACGAATGAATGAATGAAAGACCTTTTGATTCAGCTACATACTGTAAGGTGCAGAGTACCTGCACATGCTTTTAAAATAGTTTCACAGAAAGTGTTGACTGAGCAGTCTTTGTCAGGTGTGGCAAAAGCTGCTTGATTGAAAAGTTGTTTTGATGGAGAGATCCCATTACACCATATTCACCAACAATGTAGAGAGGTTTTAGACAGAACCCTTGTTGTGAGTTTGTGTGAGACTCTGTGTGTGAGTGATTGAGCATGAATGAATGAGTGTGTGTGAGTGATTGAGAGAATGAGTGTGTGTGAGTGAATGAGAGAATGAGGATGTATGTGAGAGAGTAATTTCGAAGACTGTTCTATGAGATGCTTTGCATTTAATGATCTCTCTTCAAGGAAGTCTTTACACTAGACACTGGAACATTTTAGTGAGGATTTGATAGCATACAGCCACAAGAACAAATATAGAAATATAGGATGGTGCTCCAAAGAACACAGTTCCATTGGTTCACACACAAACACATATAGCACTGAGTATGTTGAGCTTATGCGCAGCTCTAGAGATTTTTTAATGTGGAGGTGCCACGATATGAAAACGATAATATTTTTTTCTCCTGTGAAACTGCATGTTTGTATACGTTTGTTTCTGTTTTTAATGAGGGCAATATGGAATATTTTCACTGTAATAAAACTGACATTGTATTTTTGCTTGCTATATTTTCATAGAAAAGCACTCCTACCTGTGGGGACCTGTGAAACTCTAAAAATGGCAGAGTGCTGTATTTATACAATTAAGTTTTAAGAAAAGAGCCAGTGGCTTTGGTTTAGTGTGATGTCCTTGTGGTATATACTCTATACTGTAGCTCCCTCTGCTGGCTGATAATCCTCAAGACTGTGATTCTTTATTCCAAACATCTGCAGCATGAGAGACAGCCAATGAGATCATCATTACATTTAACTAATTACATTTAATTGGACTTGGAACATACTTGGAACATTTAGAGTTCTATTTTTTACATTAACTATGTTATGAGTGAAATGAAAAGATCTGTGATATTGTTCCAACATTTTTAGAAATAGTGGCATATTTAGGTTTGGAGAGTGTGTGCTGCCCTGTGAAGGACTGGCGCCCCCTCCAGGGTGTATTCCTGCCTTGCGCCCAATGGTTCCAGATAGGCTCTGGACCCACCACGACCTTGAACTGGATAAGGGTTACGGAAAAGAAAGATTTTCTTTTGAAAAGTTGCCATTTTAGAGATTCCAAGCCTTTTATCTTCTGACACCAACAATTTTCATAGAGTAAAGAGTGTTACCCATAACAGAACAACCGACTGAAACGTGCAGTTATTTATTATTCAGTTTTTGGGGTCTCGCTGAGTAAAAAAGAGTGTATATTCTAAAGACACTATCCACAGTGATATGGCAGACATATGCTCCCTATCAGATGTCTTATGTCTTATGTAATCTGTATTTGTGTACTGCAGGTTTACTCCATCTCCAGAGCCAGCCAGTTTGACCACACGAGGGTGGTTTAGACGGAAGCCTGTCCACCGACTGACCGGAGCTCAGCGCACTAGCTACGACCTGAGGGAACGCATATGTATCGGCAGTATGACTGCCATAGAGACTGCAGTGTACCAGAAAGTGCCCACAGACGAAGCAGAGGCCCAGATGCTGGCCACTGCTGACCTGGATGACATGAAGAGTAAGAGAGGCGCTGGGTGTTATAAGGCAATCAGTGCACCCACTAAAGCACCCACTAAAGCATAACATATAGAAGCCCACTGCTCCACAGCCCAATAACATTTCAGCTTATACATGGTAATGGTAACAGTTGTGTAACATTCCATTACTGTTCACTGTGAAGTAGCTAAGTTGTATAATTATACGAGGTGTCTGTAAAAGTTGGGATATTGGGGGGTTTTGTATTTCTCTCCTCTCCATTTTCACTCATGTCTTTACTGATACTGGGAATGATTCACAGAGATCGTTCCTGCTGCTTTTGCTCTTTTACTTTGTTTGATTTTTACTTCTGTTCAACTGTACTGCGACTGAGAAGAGTGTGGGAGATGGATCAGAGTGTTTTGGTTGGGAAGCCCTCCAGATATATGCCTTAATGTCTAATGTTTGGTTGTGTCAGCTATTTCTCTCATAGCCAAAAACCTCACAATACAAATGATATCAGGCCAAATGTTAATATCTCAGATCTGGACATGAAATCTGGTATTTGTGACATTAATTGCGTTATTCAGCATTCAACGTGTCTCAGGTAACATTATCTCCTGCCGAGCCTGGTATCATTTTCATGGTTTCCGAAGGCTGTGAGCATTTTTTTGCCAGCTCCTGCAGTGGACTGTGAGTTCTGTTTGGCAGTTTGTTGGTGGGCTGTTTTAAGAATGCATGCCGTGTGCATGTCCATAATCATAAACCTGTTTTTGCAGAGAATGAGGCCAGCATAGGGCCAGCAGTAGACCAACAGTGGGCCAGTGTTGGGCCAGCCTCACCCCTACTCCTTTATAAATGGTAGTAAACATGTCTGGAGATGCAGAAATGTGGTTGGATGGCTGGGACTGGGACATGGGTTATTTTTCCTGCAATTACCTATAATAAAATCAGCTCAATTGAGTATAAAGCTTGAGAAAACAAACCCCAGATTGCTCCCTTTAGCTTCAGTGCTTGGCCTCAGGAAGCAATCACTAACCACTCATCAGTCTCCTTTAAGCTTTAGGAGGACAGTTTAAGGCTCAAAAGAACAGAATGCTACATGTAGATGTTATGGATTTGGTTAGAGCTTTAGGGTAAGACCAGGCATTTTTTTCCTCTCTTCTATTCACCCCTCTTCACTTCTCTTTGACACATGTTTAATGTAAAACTCCTGATAGAACTCTTTGTTTGTGCCCTATGGGAGAGTTTCATCAAATGCAGTTGTTTCTTCCTTTTTATCTCCCTAACCTCGTAGTGTAAGAAATGTGTGTTAACTTTTATCGCCATTAGAGCTCCTGAACTCCCTCTCCATTAGTGCACATGGCAGTTAGTCTGTGTAATTAAGTGCTAATTTGGGTCCAAAACCTTTTAGAGCCCGTTTAAGGGGATTAGAAAACTATTAAATGATTTAATAGAATAATATCTGTGCCTGGTGAATAATGCTTCCCTTTACACAGTCATGAACAATGCCATAGCAAATCAACATACTTTGGAACTGAAACGGTTTAAAACCTAATTCTAACAGTGGTGCTAGTGGAGGATGTGTGTGGACTATATGACAAACTGCATGGTCAAAAATCTCTGCCCTATTTACACATATGAATGAGAAAGAGAGAGCACACTTCTAGCTAAGAGAGTTGTGGATAGGGTCCTCAGGCTGTAATTAACATAGCCGCTCAGATCGATTAACTTTCCCAGTGTTTCAGCCTGTGGCTCTTCCTGCTTTCATGGAGTAGGAATCATTGACTGCAGCACTACAGTGAATTAGAGATTTGGGCGTGGAACAAGCCATTGAATTTTAGCTCTGCTTCAAAAGGAAGGCTTGTCAACAACTCGTTTACACCTATTGCTTCTGTTCCAGCCTAATGATTTAATATGGGCCATTTTTATCCCTTGTGTGCGTACGTTCTATTTTTATATGTATCACCACGAGTATATCTGCGAAGGCATAAACGCTAGGCCTGATACAACTAGTAAACACTCACTCTATCACAAGTATTTCACACTTTCACAAGTTTGTGTTTAGGTCAAAGCAAACAGAGATGAGTTTAGGCCAACTCAGGTAGCAGACACATTTTATTGAGCCATGGTAAAGGTATTAACTCCGACTGGTGCTATTACACCTTCAGAGGGCAGCAGTGAGTAATGTTTGTTTACTTGAGCCTGAGGTGTGTTTGTCATCAGTTATTAGTCAATATAAATGAAATATCAGAACAATGTTAATAATCACATCAGGCCTTTTTTAACCTGAGCTTTTATCGCCACATTTTTAGTCTAAATCTAATGATTTAAAGAGTCCGCTACATAACTTAATATATTACATATTTGTTTAATTTATTTAATACTAGGGCTATGTTTAAGAATCCTAGAAATGTAGAGATGTGGTTAATGATGTGATCTAACTTTACATTTCTTGTCAGTGTGAAGAAGGTAATTACAAAATAAGGAAATGTCATATTCTGGCTCATTAATTAAATGTGAGAGCGTAAACAACTGTGTGTGTGTGCCAGAGGCTCACTGTGGTGTAATGGCTGGCGTGTGTACACTGAGGCGGCAGGTCTCAGGTATCGGGGTGTCAGAGATGAGAGTGTGGAGAGCACCAGAAGCAATAACGGTTGCCACGGCAACCTGCGATGTAGCCGCAGCCCTCTCCTGTGTGTGGCTACATGTCGTGTGTCTGGACGTCGTCTGACTAAGTGTGATGTAGGAGCTGACGCCTCCACCTCCTCAGTGATCAGCTGGAGAAGCCTGTCCAGCCTGCGTTCATCACAAATCTAGAAATCTTCAGCCTCCCCCAGCGCCGCTTCTGCTGCTGCAGCTTCAAAAAGTCCCCTGCTCTGGTTTTAGGCTGGAAGACACATGGACGCAGGGACAGCGCTGGAGGCCTTTGATTCATGGAGGGTAGTGAGGCTGCTAGGTGAAAGCAGGGCAGCTGTGCAGCCGTGAGACCAGCAGCTGAACAATCAATTAGCCACGTAATGGAAACTAGGCAGGGGAACCAATAGGTTGGGCTGGAGACAAAAAAGTTCAACACCCATTGCGACGTTATCTCAACCGTCAGGGATGTCCAGCTTCCCTGCTGCTTTGTTTTGCAACAACACATCTCCCTGGGAGCCTGGTCTGCAACTCAGGAGCCCTTAGGCCTGATTTTTATGCCAAATTAATGAGGAACAACGGTGGAACACCAACCTGGAAGAGTGCATCTTTGTTGCAGTTTCTTTTGCTTCGTTGATGGCCTAATTTCTGCTTGTTTGAAAGCCCAGTCTTCCTGCTGAGTAGAGGATATGTTTGGTGTTGTCAGGCTCCCGCTGGAATTGTGGAAACCCACCCACCGGATGCAGAGGATCAAAGTGGTTTAGACTCACATCGCTGTTGTTGGAACCAGCAGGGGCATGCTAAAGGTGACCAGCTCATCCTCTATATCCAGCTAACTACAGACAATCAAAGCTGCCAGTAGGAACCCCCTTACTTCCATCTTGCAGAACTCTGGAGGCCCAAAGCACTGTGCTACGCTAATTGACTCTGAGCAGTGGTGTACAAAAGAAGCACATTCTGGATGACAAGGGCACCCCCCCGGGCAAGGGTGGGGTGGAGGCATCAGGAGTGGAGATGACAGACGTGGGGCAGGAGCATGCAGAGGGTGCAGTGACCAACTGCGTAGAACATTTTGACAACATGGACACTGAGAAATTACACAGTGGGGTAGAAGAGTTTCCTTCAGGAATCTATCCTGTGGATGGCTTTGAAGACTTTGAGGAGTTTGTGCTGGATTTTGATGACTATGACCTTCTGGAGTCCATCCACAGCCACCTGGGCTCCCCTCTCGAACCCATTCGTGAGTATAGCCTGAACTCTTTGTGGGATTGTGGGCACTAAAGTTGCCTAGACAGCTGAGTCTGTGTTCCATCGAAATCAAAATCACAAGTCAAAATAACGATTTCTTAGTTTAGTGCATTTTAAATGTCACAAATTGGCCAATGTGACTTTTACTGCACTTTCTGTTTTGTACTTGACAGAATCCAACAACTTATTTCGTTTGGATGGCTGTGGTTACAGTGCTATGAATACACCCTCCACCCTCTGGAGACCTAACTGACATGGGAAATTGATCAGTGGGAATTTTGAGTTATTTCATTGATCCTGTTGGGGAAACACAAGCTAATTAATGTGAAGTGTAGGCTTTGCACAGGGCTCAGTGATAATATGATCGAAGCAGTCCAGGACTGGCATTGGCATGGTGGGCCAACCTATTGATTGGGCTCCTAGTTCCATTCATGCAAACACACACACACACAAAGCCCTAGGCCCATCCACTTCAGGCTTCGGTTCACTGAAGCATGAACCCATTCCATTGAGTGACGTTTATGTATCTCACCATGTGCATGTCATAGAAGTTACTGTGTGTGCTCTTATGGGTTTCATAAGAGCAAACCTTTCAATAATCTTTTGTTATTATCAAGTGTTGATCTTACATTGATTTGTTTTAGCTTCAGTCTTAAAAAGCAAATTGTTATTAATTACATTGTTTTATTGTTGAACAGCCCTAGTATATATTTATCAAATACTAGTGATTAATAAGATGGTCTATAAGAATTTCTGGGTATGTTTTATGACACTAAATATAATTAACAGGTCAAACAAAAACATACAGCACTGAGCAAACATCAGAAACCGCTATATTCTTTTATTTTTCATGTTGAAATAGTCGTATCATATAGGTTTTTACAATTTTACACCTAAAGTAACACAGAAGCCTCAGCAACTCTGTATAATATCAAATGTTAATGTGCTCTTCATTTAAATAAATCTTCATGGATAGTTTGCCACAGAATAAGTTGAGTCTTAGAGGTGGGTTGTTTTTTCTTCCTCCCTCATTGCAAGTAATTCCAAACACGTTCAGAACGGTAGTGTCAGCTGTAGTCTTGCAGTGTGAGGATGCACAGAAAGATTTTTGCAGCAGTGGAGCTTGACTTTCTCCTGTCTCTCAAAGATGAAATAGTTTTGCTGTTCTTTGAGGTCTTGCATAGTTGTTAGAAGTCTCATTTTCTGTGCCTTTTAATAATTGAGCTCCAGGTTTGGAAACTTCCTTATGTTCCTTTGACTTTCCCTGTCTGTGAATGGACCACATTGCATCTGCTTTCCTCAGAACACACTTCTGAAAAAAAAAAACTGATATTCAGTACACAGCTTAGGTTTTGACTGGATGATGAATACAATAATTTAAGGGTAGTCACAAAGTAAAAAAAGGAACTCAAGGACAGACAGATACTAGGTTTGATGGGTTTCTTAAAGTACTGTTAGCAACCAAATATTTAGAGATCTAAACAGCAAGTGTCTGTTTTTATCTTTACAAATAATAATGGCGTCCTTGAGTGTGGCATGCTTTGGCCTTGCCGTCTAGACTGTGTTAATCAGTGCTCGGCCCCTGAGGCTTCTACCTCTCGGCATATATTCAGCAACTGACTGCATTGCAGCAAGTCTGTACACCTTCGCTGTTTGTCTCTGTGACAATCATCAGAAAGCCTCTCTCTCTCAAACACAGCACAGAGTTTGCATTGTTATTTGTAGTTCTTCCTCAGATGGTGAACAAAACAATGGCTATGACTCATTTGGACAGCTCAGATGGATACTCTGGCTCTTTAAGTCTTCTATTATAAGGTGTTTAGATTTGCAGTCTTATGCTGTGTGAATCATTACAGTTAAATCAACAGCCAGGGTTTGTAACATGTACTAAATAAAAGTATAAATTCATTTTAAAAAATAAAAATACTTGTTTCTACATCAGTAAGAACCCAAATACTTGCTTTTAAACATGCTAACATTTATAATCTTATATTTGGATACCTTGATGAACAGTTTCTGAGAGACACATACAAACTGTGCTATGTTGTGTGTGTGTTTCCCTCTGGAAAATGCATTAGAGAATATGCAGCATTAGGCAACAGTGTACTCTGTGCCCATGTTCAGTACAATAAACCTTCAATGTTGAGTTTGTGACAGTCAAATATGATTTGTTCAATGAAAATTTGAGCAAGAGTCATTTATATGATTTACAGCTCATTACTAGGAGCCCAGAAACAGTTCTAGTGTGTGTTTAATGTGGAATTGTGGCTTGAGATGGTTTCACCCTCTGGTATTTTGACTAAGCTTGGCTTAATCTCACTCCTTTTCAGAGCTATAGCTCTTCTGCCACATGGGCTCAACCAGAGTCCAGCCAAGGGCACGGCTGCAGAGTTGTTAGCAACCTATTTGGGCCAAAAGGACCCGTGTTTAGAGCAGACTTCAGGGATTGTGAATATTAACTGGAGGAAAGGGGATGGCGGAACAGCTTATGTTCAGAGAAGAGGGAAAAGAATGAAGCAGGAGGAAAAAAATGTGATTTCACTTCAGTTTACAGCACGTCCTGTGGCTACTGTGACAATCCGAAGTAGAAGGGCCCCTTTTGCGGCTTGACAAGGCCCAATCCACCAAGCCTCCTGGCTCTCTACTGGCACACATTACAGCAGCAGAGAGCACAAAACTCCCATGAATGCATGCCTTCAATTATCGCAAATTCAATAAAAAACCTTGGTCTGTGGGTTGTAGTGATACAATATTAAATCATGGTCATTTTTAGGAGAGGCCTGTGGGCTAGACCCCCCTTAATAATATTCTTTGCATTGGCCAAGATCTTGCTGTTTGTCCAAGGATCAGTACTCTCACATCAACACTCTTTATTCTAATTAACTGAATTTCATTAAAGATTTCCTGTATTATTAAAAAGTCTTACTTTCCTTGATTTCTCCATGACTATGTTTATAACTGATGCTCTTTTCCAGGTCACCGTTTTGAAGACAATCCTGGGGTGAGACGACACCTGGTCAAGAAGTCATCTCGTTGCCAGATCACTCGGACCGGCAACAACTCACCACCTCTGTCCAGCCTGAAGAAGAGGAAGAAGATGGACAAGAAGACTCATGAGGTGAGTACAGAGTTGGAAGCAGAAGGATCCAGAAGTGCTGTTAGAGCTGGATTGGTGTAACCAGAGGAGACTGTAAAATGTAATCAGTGTGGGATGTGATGGTTTTTATGGGATAACGGATCTGTTTAATTTCCCCAAATGCCCATAAGAACACAGGTTAAAAGGTCATAGCCTGGATATTCACATTAATATTACAGCCATAGCCACAGCCACCACACTCTGTATTAATAACCACATGAGAACATGCCCATTAGCAACTACAGTTTACATGCCCATTATATAAGAGTGGGGAGACTGGATAAAGACACTTGATAGTGAGGGTCAGAAAATTCCAGAAGGCCATTTTGAAAACCCTGGACACTGGTGACTTATATTATAATTTGATATGTTAACATGTGCACAGAGGTACAGCATGTAGTGTCGCAGTCACATAGCTCCAGGGACCTCCAGAGTCCCGCTCCGGGTGACTGTCTGTGAGGAGTGTGGTGTGTTCTCCCTGTGTCTGTGTGGGTTTCCTCCGGGTGACTGTCTGTGAGGAGTGTGGTGTGTTCTCCCTGTGTCTGCGTGGGTTTCCTCCGGGTGACTGTCTGGGAGGAGTGTGGTGTGTTCTCCCTGTGTCTGTGTGGGTTTCCTCCGGGTGACTGTCTGTGAGGAGTGTGGTGTGTTCTCTCTGTGTCTGCGTGGGTTTCCTCCGGGTGACTGTCTGTGAGAAGTGTGGTGTGTTCTCCCTGTGTCTGCGTGGGTTTCCTCCGGGTGACTGTCTGTGAGGAGTGTGGTGTGTTCTCCCTGTGTCTGCATGGGTTTCCTCCGGGTGACTGTCTGTGAGGAGTGTGGTGTGTTCTCCCTGTGTCTGTGTGGGTTTCCTCCGGGTGACTGTCTGTGAGGAGTGTGGTGTGTTCTCTCTGTGTCTGCGTGGGTTTCCTCCGGGTGACTGTCTGTGAGAAGTGTGGTGTGTTCTCCCTGTGTCTGCGTGGGTTTCCTCCGGGTGACTGTCTGTGAGGAGTGTGGTGTGTTCTCCCTGTGTCTGCATGGGTTTCCTCCGAGTGACTGTCTGTGAGGAGTGTGGTGTGTTCTCCCTATGTCTGCATGGGTTTCCTCTGGGTGACTGTCTGTAAGGAGTGTGGTGTGTTCTCCCTGTGTCTGTGCGGGTTTCCCCCGGGTGACTGTCTGTGAGGAGTGTGATGTGTTCTCCCTGTGTCTGCATGGGTTTCCTCCGGGTGACTGTCTGTAAGGAGTGTGGTGTGTTCTCACTGTGTCTGCGTGGGTTTCCCCCGGGTGACTGTCTGTGAGGAGTGTGGTGTGTTCTCTCTGTGTCTGCGTGGGTTTCCAGGTGAAAAAATATGTAGATAATATGCATTTTAGAAAAGTGTGCAAAAAAGTGTGTGTACATTTTATCAGCTACATATAGATGCATATTGTAACTAGTGTTTGAACCCTAGTATTCCATGTAGAGCTTGAATATGGGTGGAGTGGAGTATCGTCTTTGTCAATAGCCACATTAATAAAAAAAAAATTTTTTTTAAAAGTGAAAAGAATATCTTAATCTCAAGATTAAAACCGAATAGCCACCCAGTGAACAAATAGCCAAATATTCAGGGCCAGTCCTACTCAGTTGCCATTAAGCAAAATGTAACATCCACACTGAGGAATTTGAAGCTGGTATTACAAAATATATGTATTATGTAATACGTAATATCAGTATTTTCAACAGCTGTAGTATCTGTGAATTTAATACATACTGACCCTTGAGGAAACATAATTCACAAAAGTACACAAGCACTGTCTTTGTGGGAAGGTCTTTGGTTTGGAGTCTGAGGTTGACGGTGAAATCCTGTGTGTGGTTAGGGTTTGTTGATGTGGACCATGAAGTGACTCTGGCACTGTGCGCTTAGGTTTTTGTGGAGCTGAATGAGCTGATTGTGGATAAGAACCAGGAGATGCGCTGGAAAGAGACAGCTCGGTGGATCAAGTTTGAAGAGGATGTTGAAGAGGAGACTGACCGCTGGGGGAAGCCCCACGTGGCCTCTCTGTCTTTCCGCAGCCTGCTGGAGCTACGAAGGACCATCACACACGGTGAGAGTAACAAACACAGTTTAAAGTCACAGTCCGTTCACACACAGTGAGTGTATAACAAAGGGGTAAACATAGATGTCCAAAAGAAGCATTGCTGTGTTCATTATATACATCAAGAGTATTACAGCACCTTGTAGAGTACATTATAGCAAGACTTGTACCTGTTTTTGGTTTTGCAATAACAGGATTCCTGCTGATGAGTGTAGGTACTCCATATGGAACATCCTGCCATAATAATGATTATTTGTACTTGAAATACAGTGAGAAGAACAAATTAAATTTAGATTTTAATCTATATTTTAAGTGAATAGCAATTTATTAAACTCTACATACAATTCTAAAGTTATATTTTATATATATAATGTTCTCCCTGTGTCTGCGTGGGTTTCCTCCGGGTGACTGTCTGTGAGGAGTGTGGTGTGTTCTCTCTGTGTCTGCGTGGGTTTCCTCCGGGTGACTGTCTGTGAGGAGTGTGGTGTGTTCTCCCTGTGTCTGCGTGGGTTTCCTCCGGGTGACTGTCTGTGAGGAGTGTGGTGTGTTCTTCCTGTGTCTGCGTGGGTTTCCTCCGGGTGACTGTCTGTGAGGAGTGTGGTGTGTTCTCCCTGTGTCTGTGTGGGTTTCCTCTGGGTGACTGTGGTGTGTTCTCTCTGTGTCTGCGTGGGTTTCCTCCGGGTAACTGTCTGTGAGGAATGTGGAGTGTTCTCCCTGTGTCCGTGTGGGTTTCCTCCAGGTGACTGTCTGTGAGGAGTGTGGTGTGTTCTCCCTGTGTCTGCGTGGGTTTCTTCCGGGTGACTGTCTGTGAGGAGTGTGGTGTGTTCTCCCTGTGTCTGCATGGGTTTCCTCCGAGTGACTGTCTGTGAGGAGTGTAGTGTGTTCTCCCCGTGTTTGTGTGGGTTTCGTCCGGGTGCTCCGGTTTCCTCCCACAGTCCAGAAACACACACTGGTGGAGTGTGTGTGTTGCCCTGTGAAGGACTGGTGCCCCCTCGAGGGTGTGTTCTGGCCAGGGTTGGCTCTGAACCCATGAAGGAATGAATATCATAGTATTATTTGTATAGAGCTTTGAACATGTGTTACTGATCATTAACATTTCTAAATTATTATTATTATTTTTTTTAATCATAGGTGCCATAATGTTAGACCTGGACCAGACCACCCTGCCTGGTATTGCTCACCTGCTGGTGGAGACCATGATCATCTCAGACCAGATCAGAGCGGAGGACCGGGCCAATGTGCTGCGTGCCTTGCTGCTCAAACACAGGTCAGAGGGGCACACATCAATACTGCAAACAGAGCGGCCATCGACCTACCCATTGCAGCACCATCTACCACACTCACGGCCACATAGACTGGACTAAATGATTTCACAACAGCTTGTGAAGTAAAAGGCGGGATAATCACAGCAGCCCTAATAAGTGTCTGATATTAATGTTACAATGTTTTGATGTAATAATTTCGAATGTTGATCAATTTTAGATCCTCTTCCCACTTTTAATTTTTTTTAGGCAGAATCCATTTTGTGTGAATAAGCATGAGCATGATTCATGACTAAACTTATCACTTTTAAATTTAATCAATTGTCATGAATACACTTGAACCTGTTTAAGATAATAAAACATGTCTTACTTTACTCTGATAGTTTTGCTGTCCCACTCTATGGGAACTGCAGCTATTGAGCATTCTGTGTTTCCCTCTGGGCTTTTGGTGAGGTCAGAGTAGCACCCTGTTTGAGGACTAATCCATGGCTTCCCCACACGGAGAATTAATGGCTTGTGGAGGAAATGGTGACCCTTTTAGTGAATGTCCTCTTTTTAATAAACAGCAGAGAACACAGCTGACATATGAGCTTAATCAAAGGTTGTTTAGATTTAAAGTCAGCATGGGATGAGGTAGTGATACGTCAGCCTCTCAATGGCGCCCCTGGGTTGATGCTAACACACACTCGCACACTTTATATTTGAGCTGATAATTTGAGGGGTGACCAGGTTTGCCCTGAATGTTTAGAGACACACAAAAGGCTCAAAGCCCTTCAATGTTTGCCACATGTAGAACTTATTTGGAAGGGGTACATTAAAAAAAAAAAAACAAGCAAAAAAAGCAAGTAAATGTTCTTGGGCCTGAGGAAGAATGGTCGGTAATGATTAGAACTCTTCTACTGTACCGTTTCAGACGAGCCGTTGTTGAAAAACCTACTGTGCAGCTTTTACCATCAGCTTAGCAACAGTTTTCCATGGGAAAATGCATCTAATTAGACCCTCCGTTCCAAGATATGTATTTATGAAGTGGAAGGAAATACAGCAAGGTGCAGTATAATTTTGCTTATTGGTTACGCCGTCTTTAAAGTTCCTCACGACACAGTCACGAGCAGGATTCAGTTTCTGTCACTCCTTGTCCTTCCTCCTGCTGTTTAATCATCTGTCACAACTGGGGCTTAACGAGGATACTGATGTCACCGGCTGGACACTGGTGTTGCGATGACTCTGTGTGTGTAAGAGAGAGGTGGCCGGTTTAAAGAACACACTGCACCACCTGGTCCTCACATTGCCAAGAACAAATCATTCTCTTTTTTATTTATTTATTTTTTATTATTTTTTATAGAATAATAGCACTGTCCACATAGACCAGTGTGTCTCTGTGGACTCAGGAGTTCACATTCTCAGTTTAAACAGCCACTGATGTTATCAGGGCCCGTGCGGCTTTCTTGTTGCCTTCTGCATTTCTTATTGATTGCTTTGGCATGTTTTCCTCGGAACGAATAGAAAATGCGGTGTGGTTTGCTGTTGGATTTAGATATCTTGACATGTGGAGTCCTGTGTTTGGTTTGCAAATATTGAAACCGAAGCTGGAAGGCAGCCTTTTTGGACATTGATAAGTGCGGATATTGCAGCATTTGTGCACCTAAATCAACATGACAGTGTATTTGCTCTCTTGTCTCGCAGATCAGAACAAATGTTTCTGCATTGGTTTGGGGATTAAACACAGTGTAGCACATTACTGGACATGTGATGGACAGTAGAGTACTGTTGATTCTCCTAATCTTAGAACTGTATTGCTTTTTTTGTGTTTTCTTTGCACCATTTAAACTGACCAAGGGCTTTTTTGATCAGTAGGAACACGTAAATTAGAGCAAAAGCGAGCATCCACATATATACAACTAACCCTGCATAATAAATACTGTATTTAACACACAGATTATCTTCTTTATTTCATTCTTCTGTCCAGTCACCCCAATGATGAAAAGGACGGCCTCTTTCACCGCAATCATTCGGTCCACAGTTTGGGAAGCCTGCGCCACAATCACAACCACGTCCACGACACAAGCATGCCCCTGGTGACAGAGGACCACAGCGCGACACTTGACACTAAATCTGCTGAACTTGACAAAGAGGTGTTTGTGAGCTTGTTTGTGAGTTGCTTGCTGGATACTACGTGCAAGTGCTGTAGAGGAGGCTTCTCTGGAATTTTGTTGGAGAGTTGTTGATGATAATTTTTGATCTGTTCCTAAACATAAATACTAAAGTCAAAAGTCGCAGGACACCCTTTTATTTCTTTGATATGCTACATGACCAACTTCCCACTGGAAAAACGTGCCCTTGATCCAATATGGCGGCTTTTAAGATCGTGGCCATGTTTCGGACACAGCCCAAAAGATCAACCCCCTCACCCATTACTCGCTGGGGTATTCAGATAAATGGGTGTCCTGCAACTTTTGACTCACCCTGTTGATGGTAATGCACTGAAATTGAAATTCTTGGCTGAAATAGATTCAAATTGATACTTAGGAACTATAAAGCAAACCCAAAACTGAAACAAATACTGACAAATGCTGAAAGTCAATGAAACAATGAAATACATACAAATGGAATAGAAAGTCTGACAGAACTAGCTGCACATGGCTGACATTTCCCTGCTGCTGCTCATACTGTTTAAATCCATCTGTGCTCAGCAGGTGTAGAGGGGTTTTTGTTTTTCATTTGAAATTTGAAAGTACCATTTTGTTATACCATTACTCTATTATATCATTTATAGCCAGTGTTTGGCTGAAACCTCAGTGCATCCATAACAGTAGTAATTTCAGCAAGGCTTTTTAGAATTTTGCAAGAAAAGTGCTATTTTCGCATGCTCCTTTTGCATGCTCATGGGAAAAGGCTCCGTGAGCCTTCGCTACATTAGAAAAGCAGGTAATGATCTTGGCTCACTTTAGCATGTGTGCCCGAGTGTGCAGGTGCTTCTTGTTAAAGCCTCCTGATACAGTAACTGTGAAACTTTTAATGCTCCCCATGGCTGAAAACGTTGGCAAATTTCAAGCAGCCCATAAATAAGAGCAAGGAAGGGATCATGTTAAATTGATTTCAAATGATTTACCATTTGGTGACTTTCTCACCTGGTTCTTGTAGGATACGTGTCTCCTGATAAAAGACAGGCAAAATGGTTCATTAAAATCCAGAGAGCAGTGACAGAAACACTGAAATAAGAGCAGAGCCACAATGGCTACACGTGGAACAATGATTACTCTTAGAGCCATGGGGAGACATTTGCATGAGCTGCCTGCCAAAAGTCTTCAGCCACAGTTTTGACTTGATGTTTAATGTTAATACAGTACTAACTATTTTCTTCTGTGATTTTCTTCTATGAACAAAAGAAAAACCTGCACCCCATCCCTGCTGAGGCCCATGCTGCAGCCAAAACTATGAAACTGATGGCGAAAATCCCCAAGGATGCTGAGGCCACGGTGGTTTTAGTGGGTAAGCTGAGGGCTGCCTCGCTCCATTTTTCCCCCTCTTTTTTTTCGTTTTCCAGGGCCAAAGATTTTGATTAGTCATCACAACACATTTTTCCAGTAACACTTTGCTTTGACCTTGCTGGATTACACTAGTCCATATTGCCGTGTCTGATTTTAATTAGGAGTTTCATGCTCTGATTAATCAAAGCTTAAGGTTTTACTCAAGCCCATGCATTTGTGTCTGTGCATGTGCATGATAATCTATGTGACCAAAAGTTTGTGGACAACCCTTATATATTTAGTGAAATGAGGTATAATTTAAAGTGATGAAAATGACATGCTTTATGATCATTCTGCGACCGTACAACAACATTTGACAACTGCATTTAACCCATCAGTAACAGTGAACACTCACACTAGTGATTAGGGGCAGTGAACACCCATCCAGAACAAGAGGCAGCCCTCCTCAGCACCTGGGAGAGTTTTGGGGGTTAGGTGCCTTATTAAAGGGCACTTCAGCTGTGGAGGTTCCTGCTGGGTATCAAACTGGCAGCCTTCCGGGATCAAGTCCCATTCCCTAACCATTTTCCATTTCCTGGAAAGTGGATTGGTCATCGTGGGCCAGTTGAATGGCCCCCAAGGTCTCCCGAACTGACCCCCTTAGACTTTTATTTTTGAGGTCATCTGAAGGCAATTGTCTATGCTGTGAAGATACGAGACGTGCAGCACCTGAAACTACGGATACTGGAAGCCTGTGCTAGCATTTCTCCTGCGGTGTTGCTATCAGTGTGTGAAGAGTGGGAGAGGGTTGCATTGACAATCCAACACAATGGGCAGCACTTTGAACACATTTTATAAGTGGTCAGAAACTTGTAAATACCTCGTGAAAGAATAAAGCACACCATTGTTTTTCTTGTGAAATTCCCAATGAGTTTGATGTGTCACATGACCCTCTTCTCATTGAAAAAGCAAAAGTTGGATCCAAAATGGCCGACTTCAAAATGGCCACCATAGTCACCACCTATCTAGAAAAGTTTCCCCTCTCCCATATACTAATGTGCCACAAACAGGAAGTTAATATCACCAACCATTCCCATTTTATTAAGGTGTATCCATATAAATGGCCCACCCTGTATATTTTGGATCAGTTGGAGTGATGTTTATGATCAAAACAGTCTTGCAATATCTCACCAGTGTTTGTGGCAGATTGCCAAAATATCTCACAACAATGTTCCTACACCTAGTGTTAAGCCTCCGCAGAACAAAGATGGTCAAATGTCCACATCAGTACTTGTGATTTTGGAGGAAGTCAGATGAGCAGCTGTCCACAATTATTTGGACATACAGTATATCTCACTGTCCTACAATATATTTTTTAAATGGTGTAAAACTCTGTGTGTGTGTGTGTGTGTGTGTGTAGGCTGTGTGGATTTCCTGGAGCAACCTGCCATGGCCTTTGTGAGGCTAAATGAGGCAGTGATGTTAGAGTCGGTTCTGGAGGTTCCAGTTCCAGTGCGGTTCATCTTTGTTCTCCTGGGCCCCAGCCAAACCAACATAGACTACCATGAGATCGGACGCTCTTTCTCCACACTGATGTCTGATAAGGTTAGTCCACAAACACATGTATAAATTGTGGTGTGCGATGGTTCATTTTTGGGAAAGTTCCTGACTAATATTTATTTTTTGTGCTGAGATTTTCTGATTTGATTGATGCAGTCAAGCTGCCAGTTGCAAGGGTTTAAATGACATCAGAGGAGTTGACTGGAGTTCCAGAACATAGTGACTGTTTTATGAGAATTTATTTTTTTAATTTAACTTGCGCTCAGATTTAAGAATATTTTTGCCATCTTCGTAAAGCTGACATTTTTAGAAATGTATGGCGTTCTTACAAAACACTGCAGTTAGTTTCTCTCCTCTACTCTTCTCAGAACTTCCACGAAGTGGCCTACTTTGCTGATGACCGGCAGGATCTACTGAATGGAATAAATGAGTTTTTGGACTGCAGCATCGTGATCCCTCCGTCTGACGTAGAAGGCAAAGATCTTCTCAAGACAATTGCTTCCTTCCAAAAGATTATGCTACGAAAGCGCAAGGAGAGAGAGAATAAGAAATGCCTGAACAGTGTGGTGGGAGTTGATCAGGAGACTAAAGGTGAGAGACATTAATGTCCCAGTCTTTTCCACATTTCCACAGCTTAATGCCAACACGGTTCAGTATGAGGAGGGCTGAAGCTGATTGTTCTATTGGAATATAGCTGAAGAATATTCCTATTGGACAATACTGTATTTTAGGTTACATGTGGCTAACTGACAATTTTGAAATAGCCTCCGGAATTTGCAGAATTAACTAAATTATCAACCACTGCTGTCAATCACAATGAGCACGAATCAGATTAGATCAAGATAATGCATATCTTAGAAATCATATTGTGAAGCCGCCTATCTAACACTGAAAGTCAGTGAGGGAAAATATAATGACTTCTGGAAGCAGGCAGATATACTGGCATGCAGAAACAAGAACAGTGGGAATATCCATATAAACCAAAAACTGAACCAAATGAATAGCAGTGGACCAGAGCGAGCACAAAAATACCAGATCACTGGATGCTGAACACAGAGAAAAGATTGACAAAAGCAAACCAGAAACCTACAGAAAAGGAGGCCAAAGGAAAACAGTTTAAACAACTGTGACAGAGACAGGGGAAAATGGAAGCTTGTAGGAACTTTCCAAAAGCTAGGCCACAGACTAGATGTGCTGCATTTCCAGATTGCCACAACATTGAAGGATGGATTAATCAGAAGTAACCTTTAAAAATAGTGAGAAATGCAGCATATATTTATTTTTAAAAATATATTAAAAGGTTCCTGAGTGGCCCAAGTGTCTAAGCATTGGCTCTATCAAGTTCGGTCTCTCACCCATCCAAGTCCAAGGCAGCGCAACAGGCCTCACTCTCTCTTGGGTAGGGTTGGGTAGGGTTGGGTAGGATGGCCCTCCATCCCTCATCACTTAATGTACAGCTAGCCAACTTAGGCATCTGTTAGCTGACATAATAGAACAATGCAATGTTCTCCTCTGAGTGTGTTGAGATATCCAATAGTGTTTGCTCCAGTTTCCACATTCTTTGGAGTTAACGTATGCTATCCTTCACACTCTGGTTGCTGGATAGTATTTAATTACAAACAAAAACATTCATATCAAGGCCAGCTTGCTATCATTAAGAGCAGCAGTATTCTTTCTGTTACATTTCATATGCTGTCTCCATTGTTACTTGGGCTCTGCGTCAGGAAACTAGCCTCTTTCTTCTCTGTGTCAGAGGTAAGTCAAGAAGATCAGGAGGAGGAGGAGTCAGAAGTGGACCCCCTGAAGCGCTCTGGTATTCCATTCGGGGGTCTCATCCATGATATTCGCCGCCGCTACCCACACTACCTGAGTGACCTGAAGGACGCAGTGGATTCTCAGTGCATCGCTGCTGTCATCTTTATCTACTTTGCTGCCCTATCACCCACCATCACATTTGGAGGACTGCTAGGTATTGAAAATAGCACTATAATGCTACAAATCATGAACTGTTTGAAATGTAGGAACCACCTATTGTTCACTTATTTCAGTGAGGTGCAAATAATAAGGAAACATCAAATTAAACATGCTTTTAAAATTGCTGGGGCAACCACAAACACAAGATTTATTTAAGTCATAACAGCAAAATCTGGACACTAATTGTGAAATTACATGGCTTGTTGATTTTCTAATATATATTATAAAAATAATACATTTGGAATATTTAAGCAGTAATTAAGCTCTTCATAAAAAAACATATCAGCTCTTTCTTTTTCCAGTATTTCAAAATAGTGCTACACTTTAATATATGTTTGATGACATGGACATATTCTTAAACAGGTGACTGAGAAGGCATACAATGTTTTTGTGACAAAATAAAATCCTGGCATAATGTGAATATTAAAGATGATGAATATTATAAGATGAGCTGGGTTTGATCATTAGCTCATCTAAAAAGGGCAGCCTTTTCTACACATTTATTCATTCATTGTCTGTAAGCGCTTATCCAGTTCAGGGTTGTGGTGGGTCCAGAGCCTACCTGGAATCATTGGGTGCAAGAATACTCCCTGGAAGGGGCGCCAGTCCATAGGAAAGCAACAATCTCTCACACATTCACTCACACACTCACACCTAGGGACACTTTTGTGACTCGTTAATCCACTTACCAACGTGTTTTTAGACGGTGGGAGGAAACTGGAGCACCCGGAGGAAACCCACGCAGACACACTGAGAACACACCACACTCTTCACAGACAGTCACCCGGAGGAAACCCACGCAAACACAGGGAGAACACACCACACTCCTCACAGATAGTCACCCGGAGGAAACCCACGCAGACACAGGGAGAACACATCACACTCCTCACAGACAGTCACCTGGAGGAAACCCACACAGACACAGGGAGAACACACAACACTCCTCACAGACAGTCACCCGGAGGAAACCCACGCAGACACACAGAGAACACACCACACTCCTCACAGACAGTCACCCGGAGGAAACCCACGCAGACACAGAGAGAACACACCACACTCCTCACAGACAGTCACCCGGAGGAAACCCACGCAGACACAGAGAGAACACACCACACTCCTCACAGACAGTCACCCGGAGGAAACCCACGCAGACACACTGAGAACACACCACACTCTTCACAGACAGTCACCCGGAGGAAACCCACGCAGACACACAGAGAACACACCACACTCCTCACAGACAGTCACCCAGAGGAAACCCACGCAGACACAGGGAGAACACACCACACTCCTCACAGACAGTCACCCGGAGGAAACCCACTCAGACACAGGGAGAACACACCACTGGAGCTGTGTGACTGCTACACTTCCCATTGCTACTCAATTAACGAAAAAATCTACCAGTTTCCCTAGCCTTTTTTGAGGAATAAGACACTCAGTATACTATTGATATCATGTTAAATCTAAGCCTAAAACCCTGTGCTAATAATGGTCAAACAGACAGTGTTTTTTTACCCTGTTGGTTGTTACTTTCTCTATGCCAAGGTTAACTTGATATTCTTTCATTTATTTTTATGGACACCCGAATATCAGAATTATTCAGAATGCATATCCCTAATTTATGTATACACTGACTGGAGTTAATATGTTTCTTTGACCCTGTTTTCATAACTTATATTTAGATCATACGGTATGTTCTGTTCTGTTTAGGGGAAAAGACACAAGGTATGATGGGGGTCTCAGAGCTCATTATTTCCACTGCAGCAGTCGGGGTGCTGTTCTCCCTTCTGGCAGGACAGCCGCTACTCATTATTGGCTTCTCTGGTCCTCTCCTCGTCTTTGAGGAGGCCTTCTACAAGGTACAGTCCCTCCGGACCATCCAGCTGCTGAGTCTAGCAGCAGCTCCATCATTGTTGAATTGTTCTTACCAGGCATTGAGTAGTGAAAGTTTCACACCTAATTATATTACTCCACACAAAAAGTATTGGGGTTACAGTAACCTCTTGGACCTTGCTTTGCATTGGTGACTCACTCACTGGATGCTATCCATTATTTATTGTCAGTCCAAGGACACTGTTGTGCAGGAGTGAAGGAATAGCTTGGCAAAGACTATCATTTACACAACTTTCCCTTTGCCCTAAATTCTGTGCAAGTGCCATGCACCCAAGACATGTTTGATGTCCACTTCTTTTCCACCAAAGCTACAAAGATATTTTAAAATAGCTTTAATGTTTTTCATTATTTTCCTATTCTCTGGACCAGTTCTGCCAGGCACAGGGCTTTGAGTACCTCACAGGAAGAGTTTGGATCGGCTTCTGGCTCATCTTCATTGTGCTGGTGATCGTAGCAGCTGAGGGCAGCTTCCTCGTGCGCTACATCTCACCCTTCACTCAGGAGATCTTTGCTTTCCTCATCTCCCTCATCTTCATCTTTGAAACCTTCTCCAAACTATTAAAGGTAATGATCCGGTGCCTACAACTGAACGTTCTTTAAACATTTTCTTTACAATAAGCCAGTTCACCAACATAAAGCACGCATGGAGGTGCACCGTTTTCTCTCTGTTGTTATGTCACTTCTCTGTCAAAAAAGGTGATCTCAGGTAGTATTCAGTCACTGCATGATGATAGTAGCTTCTATTTTAGGTCTTTGAAGAGCATCCCCTGATGAGGAGCTACCCAGCATCTCCAGACAGCTCAGCTCTCGGATTCCAGGACACACCTAAGAAGAGTGTGGAGATCGAGGGCCCTATTCTAAATCAGCCCAACACGGCCTTGCTCTCTTTCGTGCTCATGCTGGGAACGTTCTTCGTGGCCTTTTTCCTCCGAAAGTTCCGCAACAGTCGCTTCCTTGGTGGCAAGGTAAAGTGGCCCTGTGTAGAAAGAAACCACAGAGCAGTAGTTGTAAGAAAACTTGAAGAGATTTTAACAAATCTTTTTTTTCTTCTCTTGTTTGCTCGAATCCAAAGGTAAGGAGAATCATTGGAGACTTTGGCATTCCCATCTCTATCCTGCTGTCTGTTGTGGTGGACTATTTTATTCCTGATACCTACACACAGGTAACCACAATAGTGCATAACCTCTTTTGCTTTGTTAGGATCTGATAAAGGTTTTTTTTTCAAGTGTATTATGTAATCATAATGTGCACGAGAATATTATTTTCTTGTTGAATGTATTTGAACAATCTGAAAAATAAGGAAATACTCAACAAGCACAAGACATACAGTGTACAAAGCGTAAGTATAAAACAGAAATCACCACAGGATAACATCATGTCCATCAATACAGAGCAACAAACTGTGCTCTGATTTCCTCTGCCTGCTCATACTCCTTATTAAATGCTTTCCTGTAATTGAAGCCAGCTTTCTTTCAGAGAGCACATTACAGTGGGGTGGAAGGCTTGGCAGGGTGCAGTGAACAGCGGGGACTGGGATTTGAGCACTTGTGTTTTGTGATGTTTTGTGGTTGCAGAAACTGAACGTGCCCTCTGGTTTCTCAGTCACATCTCCCGAAAAACGCGGCTGGTTCATCAGCCCGTTCGGAGACAAACAGCCTTTCCCCACGTGGATGATGGGAGCCGCTGTGGTGCCCGCCCTTCTCGTCTTCATTCTCATCTTCATGGAAACACAGATCACCACGTGAGTGCAGGCTCGTGCTCAAAACATTACATCACTTTCATGAGAAAACGTTCTGTTTTTGTTTATTTATTTTCGTATGGGCTTCATATTGTATGCGCTTTCATGGACGACACAATAACAACAAAAATGATGAATGGACCAGTGGATTTCCAGAAAATCTTGATATATTATCTGTTATACAAGAGTTTGTAAACACCCACTCGCTCAGGGTTACTTACAGAAGTTACAGACTCTAAGAAGCCTCTCTAGAAGACATTTGGACAGTATTCCCTTCTATTACAAAGTCACCATTTCAGAAATACAGAGAATCTAACAGAATAAAGCCTTGCTGTGAAAACCATACTTTTTTCCCTTGTTCTTTAAAAATGTAGGTTTTTTTTATGATGACAATTAACTTCCCCTTCCCACAGAAATGTTACAGTAGTTTAATGTTACCTAAATTACATCACTCCTCTTGATTTTTCTTTCTCTGCAGACTGATAGTGAGTAAGAAGGAGCGTCGGTTAATGAAGGGTTCGGGCTTCCACTTGGATCTACTGTTGATTGTGACTCTGGGGGCGATATGTCCATTGTTTGGCCTGCCGTGGCTTACAGCCGCCACCGTACGTTCAGTGACCCACGTCAACGCTCTGACAGTCATGAGCAAGGCCACTGCCCCTGGAGAAAAACCTATGATCCAAGAGGTCAAGGAGCAGAGAGTGACTGGGATGTGTGTGGCCATTCTCGTAGGTAAGAGAACTTATAGCTATAGGCCTAAAAAGAGAACTTAATATTTTGCATAGAACTAGTTCACACATTCAGGTTTAGCAGGTTGAAGATTCTCCACCAGGGGTTGCTTTAGCTCTCTCTCTCTCTCTCTCTCTCTCTCTCTCTCTCTCTCTCTCTATATATATATATATATATATATATATATATATATATATATATATATATATATATATATACATATAATTGAAAATGAAGAAACTGACATGAACTCACACTTACATGATCTCAGCAATGCTTTTTTTAACAATCCTGTGTAAGTTTGCACCCAGTCAGCATAACAGTCCTTCGTCCAAGTGGAAGAGATGACAAAATAACATGAATTTGGACTAGGTCTATGTGTTTTGCACAAATTCTATTGCTTTTTGCTCTGTGACATTTGCCACAGTTGGAGACTGTTTACCTGTTCCTCTAAACTGCAGGCATGTCCATCGTGATGACAGACGTGTTGCGACATATTCCTCTGGCTGTGCTTTTTGGAATCTTTCTGTACATGGGCATCACCTCTTTGACTGGCATCCAGCTGTATGAGCGCATCACACTTATGGTCACCCCTGCCAAACACCACCCTGAGCACATCTATGTCACCAAAGTGAGAAAATACAACAAGCCCAAGTTTTCTATTTCTTTGCATGTGTGAATGGATTTTACTGGAAAGGCAAACACTGTGATATGTTTTGGGAAATAAGGTATAATTTATTATAATCACCTATAATAATATGATATGCCTTTATTTTATTTATAAAGCATGCAGCACACATAGAACACCTGGAATATGTTTGTGTAGTGCTTAGAATTTATGAATATTTTTCAATCACTAGTCATTCATTCATTATCTGTAACCCTTATCCAGTTCAGGGCCACGGTGGGTCCAGAGCCTACCTGGTATCATTGAGCACAAGGCAGGAACACACCCTGCAGGGGGCGCCAGTCCTTCACAGGGCAACACAGACACACACACACACACACACACACATTCGCTCACACACTCACACCTACGGACACTTTTGAGTCACCAATTTACATATCAATGTGTGTTTTTGAAGCGTGAGTCGAAACGGGAGCACCCGGAGGAAACCCACACAGACACAGGGAGAACACACCACACTCCTCACAGACAGTCACCCGGAGGAAACCCACGCAGACACAGGGAGAACACACCACACTCCTCACAGATAGTCACCCGGAGGAAACCCATGCAGACACAGGGAGAACTCACCACACTCCTCACAGACAGTCACCCGGAGGAAACCCATGCAGACACAGAGAGAACACACCACACTCCTCACAGACAGTCACCTGGAGGAAACCCACGCAGACACAGAGAAAACACACCACACTCTTCACAGACAGTCACCCGGAGGAAACCCACACAGACACAGGGAGAACACACCACACTCCTCACAGACAGTCACCCGGAGGAAACCCACACAGACACAGGGAGAACACACCACACTCCTCACAGACAGTCACCCGGAGCACGACTCGAACCCACAACCTCCAGGACCCTGGAGCTCTACTGTACAATCACTATATAATGCAAATTATATTAAATAACTTCTTGAAGACCGCTTTCATATTGCATTATAACAAGTGTCCTTAGGAATAGTATGAATATTTTTACCTATTATGAGAAGGCCCTGGTTGATATTTATGAACACACATTACTATGTTTAAAGGAAGCTCATTTTATGATGTGTTGGGTTCTTATTTTTTGAGGTGCTATGCATGATTTTAATTGTACCTACATAACTAATTGTAAATACTTAATAACAGTTATGCCAGGCAGTGTAAGGTACTGAAGTTGCCATATAACATAATATATAAATGCATCTTAAATTCATAAATTCATAAATGACATGTTAACCAAGATTCACTTTTGTAGCATCCACTAGGTGGAGCCCAAACACTCTATTTCTGTTTTCCCATCTGAGATAAGCCCACATAATTATAAGTGAGCAGTTATATGTTTTGCAGTAATATCTAACACCAGTGTGTCTTTCCCTTGTGACTCTAGGTGAAAACATGGCGTATGAACATGTTCACCATAATCCAGCTGCTATGTATCGTCCTGCTGTGGGTGGTGAAGTCCACTGTGGCATCCCTGGCCTTCCCATTCATCCTTATCATGACCGTTCCTCTTCGCAGACTCATCCTCACTAAGATCTTTGCAGAGAGAGAGCTGGCAGCAGTGAGTCCCTACACTGGCACTGTTCATAAAGATGCACATAATTAAATAATATATATGTATATATTAATGGACTCATTGTGAATACAGATATTCAGTTGTGCACACACAGCTTGTATAATCTCCATGGAAAAGCATGAAATCAATCTGTATACATTGGGCTTTGGAGCAATGAAATTGTGTTCACTGGAGTGATGAATCACAGTTCAATAAGATTTCAACATCAGCACTTCATCTCAGTAATGCTCTCATTGCAGAGGCTATAACATGGGGAGATAGCACACTCTTAATTTCAAAAGATAGTGTTCAACCAAATAGCAACATGAATTCATTCATTCATTGTCTGTAACCCTTATCCAGTTTAGGGTTGCGGTAAGTCTGGAGCCTACCCTGGAGGGGGAGCCAGTCCTTCACAGGGCGACACACACGCTCTCACATTCACTCACACACACACACACACACACACCTATGGACACTTTTGAGTCACCAGTCCACCTGCCAATGTGCGTTTTTTTTTGGACCGTGGGAGGAAACCAGAACACCCGGAGGAAAGCCACACAGACACGGGGAGAACACAGACTCCTCACAAACAGTCACCTGGAGCGGGACTCTAATCCACAACTTCCAGGTCCCTGGAACTGTGTGACTGCGACACTACCTGCTTGGGTTTGGGTTTCCTCCGGGTGACTGTCTGTGAGGAGTGTGGTGTGTTCTCTCTGTGTCTGCGTGGGTTTCCTCTGGGTGACTGTCTGTGAGGAGTGTAGTGTGTTCTCCCTTTGTGTGCGAGGTTTTTTTCCGGGTACTCCAGTTTCCTCCCACAGTCCAACAACACACTTTGGTAGGTGGATTGGTGACTCAAAAGTGCCTGTAGGTGTGAGTGTGTGTGTGTGTGTGTTGCCTGTGAAGGACTGGCTCCCCCTCCGGGGTGTATTCCTGCCTTGCGCCCAATGATTCCGTGACCCTGAAGTGGATAAGCAGTTACAGATAATGAATGAATGAATGTTACATTTACATAAACACTAAATGCAGGCAGTAAACAGCAATGGCCATGCAGTGACCAGGACTGTGCCATCAGCATTTTCAGACAAATGCACATCCTTTGAAAGTTTTCAGTGACTTAAATTCTATTGTAGATTGTCTGATCCAGGGTCACTTTGGCTCCCTGTCTGACCATACATCTCAGACTCTATTCACACCGATGTTTTCTCTTACGTTTCAGAATTTTTGTGGATACAGGTTCAGATTTGGAGATTCTGTCTGATCATGTGACTCTGTTTCCTTCCTTTCTTCTCTGGTGTTTGTGTGTGTGTGTGTGTGTGTGTGTGTGTGTGTGTGTATTTGTGTGTTAGTCATTTTGGCTGACTTTACGTCTGCAGGCTGATTTCAGCTTAGTAATGCTCAGTGGTTTTGAAGCAGGCCTGTTGCACAAGCTCTGTTTTGGGAGTTGTTCTACAGCGCTGCTGCAAGATTCTGCTGATATGAGGCATGCGAGTCTTAGGAAACACTCATGCTTACGTCCTTTTGTGGATCATTTGATGTAAAGTGGCTTTTATTTTGTTTTTCTTTCATTGCAGCTGGATGCAGACGAAGACACACCCAATTTTGACGAAGACGGCCGGGATGAATACAATGAAATTCACATGCTTGTGTAGAAATGACTCTGAGGGTATTTCACCAGGGGGCTTTTCGATCCTCCAGCTGCACTAACCAAACGAACACGGCTCACACCCTTTGTCTGTAAAGGTGACACTCATCATAAGGCTTAGCGAGGAACTCTGGTAACCCGCTCATCTTTAGGGTGTATATTGAAATGTTGTATTTATTCAATGTAAAATGAAGATATTAACACAGATGATTCACATGATTTAGATACAGTTGTTTGTTGTTGTTATTATTTATTTATTTATTTATATATCTATATTTTTTAAGAAAAACCTGTCCTTGTTTCCTCAACAAGAAGTGGCCTCCTCTAGTCTTGCTGATGCCCCGTGACTGAAAGACAACGAATGGACCATGCACCTTAAACCATGCCATTTGATTAACTTTTAATGGCTGTAAAGAAACAAATTATCTTGTACCCGTATGGCCTGAATAGAGGCCGTACCCCACCAACCCCCAGCCCCCTCTCTCTTGTTAGAAGCCCACTGCCTGTAGATCTAAGTTGCCTTCTCTTCTGTACTGTAGGCATTGGCCACAGGGTCTGAATTCACTTTTTTCAGTAACACCTCAAATTCAGGCCCCCTCAGGGTGGCTCAGTGCATTTGTTTGTGCAATCCTTTCACTTGAATGCAGTACTGCCGGCCCTGTATACTTCAGCACAAGTGATTTTTTTTTTTTTTTTTTGCTTTGTGGTGAATTCCATGCTCTAGATGGACTCTCTGGTTGAGTAGAGGGTCAGCTCTTAACCTCAAAGCAGCAATCAGTTATTTTTACCTCCAAAATATAGCCAACAATTTTGAAGATGATATTTCATTATTTTGACTAGTTTCTTCAAAGTGCAGCTCACTGGAGAGTTATGTGATTTGGCCAGTTTACGCTCCGACAGCCAGGTTAAAAATAGGTTTAGTAAAAAAAAACCTGATACTTCCAGGCCACTAGAATTGAATGAGGATCACTGGGGAAATTTCTGATTGCTCCTTTGATTAATTTTGTGTTCTGTTTGCTGTACATGATGAGTGGCGTTATTCATTATTTTGAAGAGCACCTCCTTCTAAAGACAGATGCATCGATACGGACACTTCATCAAAAGAGAGTTCTGATTAGAACATTGTTTTTGATTCTTGTAGAAGCTGAACATTATGTCAGACTCAAAACTTTAGGATGTAATTCCCTCATCGTTTATTTGGTGTTCATAATGTGACCTAATATATAGAGACTTGGTACTGTTTGTTCTGTTATGTATATGTTTTATAGGAACACATAAAAAGCCATAGTATACAAGATAAATTTGATTTTAAGATGTTTAGACGTAGTTCAAAGATATTCCTAAGGCTGTTAAACTGCCAATATATTAATGGATGCACTTAACACAATAGCTTGAGCTAGAATCTGGACTAGAGTGTTTGACTCCACTTCATTCTGCTGCCAAATCGGTGGTTGGGGTCATTAAGGAAATTTGGCCTGGGTCCCTCTGTCAAACTTTAACTTGTTTAAAGGAAGTGTTTGATGTTTTAAAATCAGCATCACACCATAGCCAACACATCCATGCTTTTTTGCAGCTTATCATGCTTATTTCGATAAAAGATTCAGGGCCTCCTGTTATATTTACTAGGTATTTCAGTACTGTGCAAAAAGCCTAACCATCCATTTATTTAATTTTAAGTCAATAGGCCATGAACTTATTCATTTATAATATGCTATGCCTCAGGAAACTACATATAAGATCACAGAGAAAAGAAAACAGATGAAAAGACTGACATTTGCAAATCAAACCAAGAAGCTGCTAAGCTACAGAGCGACCGAGAGTCCTGACCTCAGCATCACTGAATGTGTTTGACATTACTTTGTTTTGATAAACGTTTGATAAACAAATAACAAGCTGTTTTGACTGAAAATGAATTGAATGGATGGCGACTTTGGCACAGTGCTGCACATCATTCGTCTGATAACACATTAAGATTAATCTCTGATTTCCAAACCACAATTCCCTGCAGAGAGAGCGAGCTGTAAAAGGCCTTTGAGAGAGTTGCCCTTTAGACTGTAAATAACGTCCTGTCCATGTTCCTGTTGATTGTGTTGCGTGATTATGTACATTACGCAAACCTCATGAGCTCTGCTTCCCAGACCTGGTTCGCTTTCCCACAGGCCATTTCACTGAAGGCTTTTTCTCTTTTTTTATGTTTGTTTTGTTTTTCAGTTTACTTTATTTGAAATAGTTTTAGTGTGGGGCATTGTGTAATGATGGAAATATGACTTACTGCTATAAGTACACCTTTTAGTGAAAACACAAAACCAAATGCTGCTACCCACTCTGCCAGGTTGTTGCAGACGCTGTGATTGTGATGGCGAATAATGTCATATTTCTCAAATTTAGCCTGAGCTGAACACTGTGTTGAGGCCAAATTTGGTACTTCATTATACTCACCCGTTACTCAGTCTTGCTGTTAGAAGTGTGAGGTGACTAGGTGGGCTGGACAGTGGTTATAAGACAAAAGTAAGTTGCCAGAAAGTTGTTATATGGTTCCTCTGCTTTCTATTGAATGTGTAATGTTTGGTGCTTTATAATACTTGCACTCTTGGAGACACAACACTGCCATCATATTCCCTGTGCTGAGTTCCCTTGGCTTGATTTCTTCATGACATCTCCACAAAGAACTGTGGTCACTGACTGTGAACTACTAGACTCCCTGTCCTCTGTCTACGAAGAGGCACCATGACACAGCACGTCCCACTGATAAAGTCCATTTCACTTTCCTGTCTTTTTTGTCACATTTCCAGTTGAAAATGAAGGGCAGTTACTCAAGGCAAATCATTTGAGATTTATTATATAAACCAGGAGAGCCCAGCTTGTCTTCTAGGGCTTTAGATCTGCAAAGAAGTTTCCTGCCCCAGTACACCTCACTCATTAACATTTACAGCATTTGGCAGATAGATGCTCTTATACAACTTTTATGATAACACAGATGTAGGCTTATGTAGCATTAGGAATCTTGCCCAGGGACTCTTACTGATGAAGTTTGGTTACCAAGGCAGGTAGTCAAGCCCTACTCTGCTATGTGGAAGTTCCCAGTGTTACCTTTTAAGGTATGCCACATGCAGTTCGGTTTTTTACTAGGTTTATATTAAGGGGCACTGTGATTTAGGCTTCCAAGATGGCAACTGAATATTAGTGATAGAAGATCCAATTAGGGCCTGACCAGTATGCAAGTCTTGTGATCAGTACCAATTTTAAGGAGCTAATTCCTGGATCTTATAATTTTGTCAGATCTAGCTTTATATGGTGAAACAGGCTTCAGTTCTAATGGATAAACATGGCTTAGCTGTTTGTAACTTTTCAGTTTAAAATCAAGGGATAAATTGCAGTTTAACATATCTAAGTTATCTCCTTAGAAATGTGCTTTTGTTATAGCATGTTGTTCCCATGGTACACAGCAAATTCACCCGTGTTAAAACATAAAAATGATATTACTGTCATGACCTTGCCTTGCCTCGTGCTTTCCTGTTCTATTTTTGTTTTCCTTTGTCTATCACGTGCTCTGTCAGCCTTAGCTCTGTCTTTGCCTTAGCTCCACCCTCTCATCAGTGTCTCCACCTGTGTCTCCTCTGTGGTCCTGCCCCCCAGGTGTTCCTCGTTTGTTCTGTGGGTATATATCAGCCCTTTGTTTCAGTATCCCTTGTGGTCTTGTGTGTAGATGTTGGTTTCTGTTCGTGGCTTACTCATGACTACACCGGTTCACAGCTGGTTCCTGTCTGTCCTTGTCCTAGTTTGTTCCTGTCTAGTTCTCTTCAGTTTAATCTAGTTTGTTTTCTGTCCTAGTTTGTTCGTGTTTGTTTTGTTAAATAAAGATATTCCCTTGCGTGTACGTCCGCCTCATCGTCTTCCCTGCCCAGCCGTGACAGAGCAAATTTAAAACTCATAATGTTGATTTCACACTGGTGAATTTGATGTGTAAAAGTTATTTGCATTGTTTTTTTAATTATTATTTTACATCAACATGTATTTTATTGTTCCAGTTTAGTTATACATTTTCCAGTATTACTCATCTTTCTATCGCTAATTTTTAAATCAGCATATTCACAACATGCTTATATTATCAGCTGATATTATTAGACAAACGATGTATTGGTCAGGTCCTATGACTTCTATACTTGTGTTTCAAGGTTGCTTTTTTTCAACATAGAATGCCCCTTGAGCTTCAAACCTTTCAAAATTAGTTTCTGTTGAACACTATGAACACATGTATCCTGTAGCCATTGTGACTGGCTGAATGTAACACAGTAGAGATGCTTGACCCAGAATAGTGCTGCCTCTCAGAAGTTTGCACTGGGCCTTTGTATGTGTGTAATAATGTGTCCGACATGAGGGCCAGCAGCTCTCAGAGTGACCCTGGTGGTGCTTGGACACGGTCCATAGAGGAATGGCTTAAATCAATGGATGGGATGGAACAAAAAGGGGGTCTTGAAGTGGGGGCTATTGTGAGTGCATCTGACATGTCTGAGGTGGTGCTGTTGGTTGCCAAGGCTGCAGACAGGTTGCTCATCCAAATAGCCAGACGAGCGGCAGGGTTACTGGTCTGGTGGATGTTTTACAAGCTCGGTGTGGGCTGAGAATAACACCTGTGCAGACATGCAAGGAGCTTGCCAGTTTTTTTCAGTGTGTATGTGTATACAGTGAAGGGTTTACAGTCATATGAAAAAGTTTGAACAGCCATGGTCAAAGAGTTCTTGATTTTCTAAGTGAAAATAATGTACTTTTATGTGTACTTGTTGTACCGATTTTCTAATCATTTGCTGAGTCAGTCATTCTGAAAAAGAAGAATTAAAGTGTATTTCATGATTGCATTTTTTGATACGTTTGGCACACCAAACTTTACATATGACTATGTGCATTATGTGTGTGTGTGTGTGTGTGTGTGTGTGTGTGTGACTGGGGCAGGAATGGTAGGACTAGACAGTAAAAAAAAAAAGGAAAAACAACCAGTAAGGAAAAGAATTCGGAAGTGGGGTATTATTTGAGATAATAAAAAGGCACAGGACTGCCACTTCCTACCTGTGGTTTCTCACATGTTACAATGTGGAGATGGAAAATAAATAGTGGAAGCAATGGTGAAATGACTTGGCATAGGTCAACACTTTAAGCAGCCTGTACCACCCTGGTTGTGTGGACCACCCATCCAAAATCCTCCATACGGTGTTATTGTTGAACGTCTGAGCCACCATTCTTACAATTTCCTCTGGTTTCTTTTAAGGCTGTAGCCTCTAAATGTGATTTTAATAGAGCCCTGTTGCCAATTTAGAGCTAGTAATGACAATCAGAAATGTTTAGAGTCCATGTATTATTCCCATGGGAAGCCTTCTACAGTGTATACAGCAGTCAAAAACCTCCAGGCCCAAGAGATTGGTAGAAAAGATACGATGACAGAAAAGTGCAAATGCAAAAATAAGGGACATCTGACAGTGCATTTGACTGATTGTGAATGGAGTCATTTACAAATTGAAACAAAGTGTATAACTGAAAGTGTGGCCGTCTGTCACTGTCATATCCACTCTGTACACTCCAAAAATTTTATCTTAAAAAGTGGAAAATTCTAAAATGTATTCAATATATTGGATGTTTCTCATTATTAAGATTATCCTAAGAATATGACAATATTACTCAATCAATTTCCTGTTGTTTATAGTTATATTTAAATTATTTAATCTAGTGAATGCTCCTCTTAATCTGAGGATTAGAAATAGCAGGTATATTGACTCGAATTAGAATTTTTCACTTAGTAAGGATCAATTTAGCTGTGTATACATTCTTAAACTCTATCTGCAATTTTGATATTGAATGTATGTCCCCTAGATTTAACGCTTAAGAACAAAGCAATGCTATGAAGTAAAGATCAAGGTTACATTGGGATTTTAATAATATTGAAAATTTTTGTTTGTGTGTGTGTGTGTGTGTGTGTGTGTTTCATTAATCCTCTGCAGCACTTATGTGTCAATACAATGTCCTGAAATCATGACAAAACCTTGTTTCAAACAAACCTCCTATAGAACTCAAAATGTTGCCTGGTTGTAACTAAGAGGTGTAGTTTGTTTGTCAACAAAAAGAAAAGAAATAGACAAACATTTTACAGTTATGAGTCCTTATGGTAAATAATGTATTACTTTAGCTTTAGCAATACTGAAAAAAATACTGATTAATAGCACCAATAGCTATTACTGTACAAAAATGAAAAAAGTTTTCAAACAACTGTAAAGCAAATTGTTATTTTTTTGTCTCAAAATAAATATTTAATATGTGTTTCAAACAGCTTTGTGAATAATAATATTTTTATGTTTGGAATTTACACTGGCAGTTAAGAAAATGTTATTTTTCCTGTTTTGAAAAAGGCAATTTTACATGCTTTTGTCTGAGAGATGTCATATATTTAACAGTAAATGCAAATGTAAAGTTCACACAAAAATACCATAGCTGGCTCGCAAATTCTTTCCCATGTGCATCCAAAATGGCTGAAGGAGATATTTTTGGTTATTGACTTGCATAAGTTAGGGCAAGTCAAAGATGATTTAAGGACATTAATTAAATGGGAATTATACCACCCATGCACACAACTATCCCGATCAGATAAGAATATCAATTTGAACTGAGCTCTAAGGGTAAATATTCATGAGCCAAAATCTATATTTGGGATTTACTTGGATCATGAGAAGCAGAAAATGCCACCAGCACTTTTCTTTACTGAAAGTATAAATCCATACAGAGTCTTTTCCCTTTTAACTGAAAGAAAGTCTCTTAGAATTAATAGAAAGTCATAATTTATTGGATTCTCTTCTACTTGCTGGAAAAAGGCAGACGGAACATTTGGAAAATTAGTAAATGTAAAGGTGATCTCTGGTTTTGAATAGAGCCATATTTATTTATACTTCTATTGTCTGATAAGAGTTTCAAATATCCTGAGTATTTTGAACAGACTAACCTCCGTGCTTTCCCACTGCATGGACCCTACTCGGTTCGGCTCAGCTCAGCTCCTTTTATATTCCATTTGGCAAATCTTGTACCTGGTCCCTGGAACTGGGTACTATTTTAGTCCTAGCTCATGCCTGGTATGAAGCAATCCAAGTAGGTACTAAATGTGATGTGTAAACTTTGCAGATTGGCCACAAAGACTTGTTTTTTTATCATCAAAATGTGTCTGTAAGCACTGTCGGCCTGTGCTGAGCTGAACAGCACAGCTCTGAAAACCCTTAACACAACTTACACTCATATATGAGGCCCAAGCAACCCAACAGTGCACCCTAGACCCCACTGTAACATTGTATATTGTGATAATATTTTAAGACTGTATGACGGTATAAAAATGTGGACACCAATTCCTAACTCTGTGGTGTTTTGTAGAGGTTCAAACACTCTTTGAGCTGCTGGCTGACGAACAGCCATGCTACAATGGAAACTCTGCTGATCTGTGAGCACTCGGGCGTGGAGCCAGTTTCAGTCAAATAAAGCAAAAATGCAATGAGTAAACAGCGCCTAATGTTACTGCCACGGCCTCCGGGTCCCGTTAGAGATGGTCTTTTGAGTTGTCATAGTCTACATTTGGTGCAGAGAGTCGTGCTGAGACAAGTCAAATCGAGCCGATGCCATGCAGTGGAAAAGCACATGAACAATCCGCTGCAGGGAAAACACCACAGTACACGCTACATTTGAACAATTCACATCTGTCTTATGTAAAAGGTTCTTCATTTTCACAGGTTTCTGTTTCTAATTCTATAAAATGGAACTGCAAAAGAGGCTAAGAAAATGGGATCCAGAATGTCAGTGAAGGACAAAGTCCCGATTGGTGAAAAACATATAGAATAAGTAGTATTTTTTCTCTGGAGATGGTCTTCTGCATGTTTTTGGCATCCACTACACTACATGATCAATATAATCTTCCCTGGACAGTCCAGTTTCTAAATTTTTAAAGTGTGTTTCCTTCAAATGACACACTTTGTGAGTTTCAGGCCCAAAGGCTCCAGCAGCATTTACCCAGAGCCTCCACAGTCTGTGTTATTGACGTACATGCAGAAGAAGGGCATGAGGAACGTGAAGATGATGCATGGCAGTGTGAGCAGCAGGATCACATGCAGGCCTGGGTCCTGCATGAAGAGGCAGAGCGGGAAATAGGTCTGATGGAGTTTCAAGAAGATTTCGTTCTTCAGAGACGGCTCCCCACAGAAGGTTCGGTGCATGACGTTCCTCACACATTCGTCCAGTTGGGCATAGTGGCTGAGGGCACAAATGCAACAGAATTTCCTCAGATTGAAATGTGAATTTGTTTACTGTCTCTTTAAGTGAATCAAAGCGATGACACAATGTCACTGAAATGTCTGAATAAAACTCACTGTAAAGAACTGAAATGATCTGAGGGCAGCCCTGGTTAGAGAATCTTTCTTCTAAATACGGGAGTGAGAGCGTCTGTGAGTGAGTAATGAATGGCCACATTCATGTGTTGATTGTGTTGATGTGTTGATCTAAAAATCCACCGAAATTATTTGTTTGCATGAAATTTCACTGAAATGTTTGTTTCAAACATGTTTCAGAAATACCACATCAGGTTTGAAAATGATTGTCACGCCTTCGTCCTGTCAGTCTGTTGTCCCGGCCATGAGCTTTATTTGCACATGGCTCTGTTTTGTTTATGTTCAAGTCTCCGCCTTTGTTCCGCCTCCTCGTCCGTGTCATGTGTTAACCCGTCCTCCTTGTTATCTGTCCAGGTGTGTCTCGTTTGTGTCTGTATTTAAGCCCTCTTGTTTCACGTCATGTTTGTCGTTCATTTCATTCACATTCTCATTTCTCCTTTGTCATGTCGGTCATGTTATCTGTCTGTCTCCGTAGTTTCCCTCGTCGTCGTTTCGTTTCCCAGTCTAGTCTGTCTCTGTGATAGTTTAGTTTCATTTCGTGTTTTGTTGTTTCCTTTGTATCTTGTCTTTGTTTTGCTTTATTAAACTGTCCGCGTTTTAGCAAATGCGTCCGCCTCAGTCAGTCCGCTCCGTGATTCCTGACAGAATGAACGACCACAAGGACGCAGCTAGCGCGGATTACTACCTCAAGGGGTGTGCCGTTCGCCGGACTCCATTCCGCACAGGCCCCAAAGATCCTGTGGGGGAGGCTTTGAAAGCGGCCTCGGAATGGAGTCGCCGGCTCCAGCTCCTGCCTGGCGCTGTTCCGGATCCTATAGCGGAGGAGTCGACTCGGGAATCGAGTAGTTGCGCCAGCGGGAGTCGAAAGAGTCGGCGGAAGAACCGTGCTGGAGTTCCCCCCTCGCTGGAGGATTACCCCCTCAGGTCCGGGGAAATTTTTGGGGGGGCGTTAAGGGTAGGGGCTGTTAGCCTCACCTCCGTACCTCTGAGGTCTGAGGCTAACAGGGGCGCACCTCGAGGTGATCTAATGGGTGCGCCTGTGAAACCCCCTAAACCCTTTACAGCTCCAGCGCGAGCCCGGCGAGCAGCACAAACCCCTGTCCTCAAGAGCGCGGCACGCGCCTCTCCTGTCCTCGAGAGCGCGGCACGCGGCTCTCTTGTCTTCATGGACGTCGTCGCAGGTTCCCCTGCCTCCGAGGAAGACGTCGCAGGTTCCCCTGCCTCCGAGGACGACGTCGCAGGTTCCCCTGCCTCCGAGGACGACGTCGCAGGTTCCCCTGCCTCCGAGGACGACGTCGCAGGTTCTCCTGCCTCCGAGGACGACGTCGCAGGTTCTCCTGTCTCGGTGATGGCGGCACCCGCCGCTCCAGTCCCCGTGATGGCGGCACCCGCCGCTCCAGTCCCCGTGATGGCGGCACCCGCCGCTCCAGTCTCCGTGATGGCGGCACCCGCCGCTCCAGTCTCCGTGATGGCGGCACCCGCCGCTCCAGTGTCCGTGATGGCGGCACCCGCCGCTCCAGTGTCCGTGATGGCGGCACCCGCCGCTCCAGTGTCCGTGATGGCGGCACCCGCCGCTCCAGTGTCCGTGATGGCGGCACCCGCCGCTCCAGTGTCCGTGATGGCGGCACCCGCCGCTCCTGTCCCCGTGACTACGGCGGCACCCGCCGCTCCAGTGTCCGTGACTACGGCGGCACCCGCCGCTCCAGTGTCCGTGACTATGGCGGCACCCGCCGCTCCTGTCCCCGTGACTATGGCGGCACCCGCCGCTCCTGTCCCCGTGACTATGGCGGCACCCGCCGCTCCTGTCCCCGTGACTATGGCGGCACCCGCCGCTCCTGTCCCCGTGACTATGGCGGCACCCGCCGCTCCTGTCCCCGTGACTACGGCGGCACCCGCCGCTCCTGTCCCCGTGACTGTGGCTACGGCCTCCCCTGTCCATGTCCGTAGGTCGGCCCGAAGGACTTCAGGGCCGATCCCCAGAACTGTGCCCAGGCTGGTTCCTCAGACTGCCCCACAGACATTAGCCAGTCCTGGGCACCCCCCTGTTATTTTGGTTCCCTTGTCTGTCCCTGTCATGGTTCCCGTCTCTGTCCTTGTCCCAGTACCCGTGTCAGCCTTTGTCTCTGTCCCTGTACCTGTTACTGTATTCATGTCTGTCCCCGTAAACGTCTTGGTCCCTGTTCCCCTACCAAGTCCAGTCCAGTCTCCTGTGAGTCCTGTCCAGTCCCCTGTCAGCCCTGTCCAGTCTATGTTTCAACCCCCTATCTTGTCTCATGTTCAGTCCCCTGTTAGTCACGTCCAGTCTCCATATCCGTCCAGCGTTCAGTCCCCTGTCTTCTCTCCAATCCAATCTCCGTTTCAACCCCCTGTCTTGTCTCAAGTCCCGTCTCCCGTGAGTCCTGTCCAGTCCCGTCAGCCCTGTTCAGTCTATGTTTCAACCCCCGGTTCAGTCCTCTGTTAGTCATGTCCAGTCTTCGTATCCGTCCAATGTCCAGTCACCCGTCTTGTCTCTGTTTCAACCCTCTGTCTTGTCTCCTGTCCAGTCCCCTGTCAGTCCTGTCCAGTCCCTGTTTCAACCCTCTGTCTTGTCTCACGTCCAGTTCCCGTATCCGTCCAATGTCCAGTCACCTGTCTTGTCTCAGGTCCAGTTTCCCTTCCAATCCCCTGTCCAGTCTCCAGTCCCGTCTCCGTTCCAGTCTAGTGTCATGTCACCTGTCCTGTCTTCTGTCCAGTCACGTACCCCTGTCCAGTCTAACGTTCCTATCCTGTCCAGTGTCTTGTCACCAGTCTCTGCTCCCGTCCAGTCCCAGCACCAAGTTCTGTCACCTGTCCCGTCTTCTGTCATGTCCAATGTCAAAAACCCTATCAAGTCCCATGTGTCCACTCCTGTCCTGTCCAGTCCGTTCTCGTCTCTTGCTGCCCCCCTTTGTCAGTCTCCTGTCATGTCCCATGTCCCGTCTCGTATATTCGGTCCTGTCGTGTCCCCAGCTCCTGTGTCGGTTCCCGTCCTGTCCTGAGTCCTGTCACCTGTTGGTTTGTTGTCCTGTCATGTTTTTCGTGCCCTCTCCTGCGCCAGCTCCTGGGGGGTTTAGGAGTACGCGCCCGGGAGTTGCGCGTTCTTGGGGGGGGCATCTGTCACGCCTTCGTCCTGTCAGTCTGTTGTCCCGGCCATGAGCTTTATTTGCACATGGCTCTGTTTTGTTTATGTTCAAGTCTCCGCCTTTGTTCCGCCTCCTCGTCCGTGTCATGTGTTAACCCGTCCTCCTTGTTATCTGTCCAGGTGTGTCTCGTTTGTGTCTGTATTTAAGCCCTCTTGTTTCACGTCATGTTTGTCGTTCATTTCATTCACATTCTCATTTCTCCTTTGTCATGTCGGTCATGTTATCTGTCTGTCTCCGTAGTTTCCCTCGTCGTCGTTTCGTTTCCCAGTCTAGTCTGTCTCTGTGATAGTTTCGTTTCATTTCGTGTTTTGTTGTTTCCTTTGTATCTTGTCTTTGTTTTGCTTTATTAAACTGTCCGCGTTTTAGCAAATGCGTCCGCCTCAGTCAGTCCGCTCCGTGATTCCTGACAATGATCATTAAACCATTTTCTTTTGCAAATCATTCATAAAAATATATTGGAAATGTGTTGTCCTCTATGGTATAATTCTAATACCATGTTCATTGTTATGGATTTAAAAGTATAGCAAAGTATAGATTTGGGTATGTGTATTCACTGCCTGTGTGTGTGTGTGTGAATGACAATGAAGCACAAATTTCAATTTCAGGTTTTTACAACCACCCTATAAGGCACCTAAAGTTTGAAAGTACAATACTTTTGCGATGTTTTTGATTACTACAGTCACATAATTCAGACAGAGCTGCCTGTAATATCGGCTGCATATAATCCTCAATCAAATCAGCCTACGGTACTTGGTATTGAACAAATAAACAGATTATTCCATTTTCTCTTAAACTCAGAATACTCCATTTTATAAAAACTCTTTATTTAAAACTCTTTATTTAAAAATGTAACAGTCCACTAATCTCAGATTGTATAAACAAGTAACACATTGTGGTTCAATTAATGTCATATGTATGTTGGAAAACTCATCTGATTGAAACAATATATACATTTTATTTATTACATTACTAACAAGCATGTGCTATAACTAGCATATAATACAACTAGGCCTTCCATTGTGTAAAGATTCAGAATATGTTATATAATAATTAAAAAAACATATTTAACTCAGGCTTTGGAAATGCTACATAAACATGTTTATCCCAGTCCCACAATTCCCCAAAACACACTCACTAGTCGCTTTAGAACACTTAACACTTACCGTCTAACTCCACCTCGCTCAAGTACAGTTAGAACCTGGAGTCCATCTGTCAAGGTGCACAGTTAGTCATCCTCTTACACATCAGAACTGCTGTCTTTGTTTTGCTTTATTAAACTGTCCGCGTTTTAGCAAATGCGTCCGCCTCAGTCAGTCCGCTCCGTGATTCCTGACAATGATCATTAAACCATTTTCTTTTGCAAATCATTCATAAAAATATATTGGAAATGTGTTGTCCTCTATGGTATAATTCTAATACCATGTTCATTGTTATGGATTTAATAACATTATTTAATTTCACAGAATAAAACAGCATTGTTTGTGATATGGTTTTGCAAACAGACACCATTGGTATTAAAATTATTTTAGAAAAACTAGGTGTCAACAAAGTTTTGATGGTTGATGTCGACAGTTTACTTCACCTACACATGACACATAGCACTAAACACACAATGAATGTGTTAAGTGCTTCCTCTTGTCCAGACGGGTGTGTCTGAGAAAGCAGTTTATTAATTTACTTCATTAATTCATCATTCATTCACAATTCCTTCGTTTGCTTCGTTCATTTATCAGCGTTTGTGTTTGGAGTAGCAGAAGAGCACTTAGGGTTTTCACAACATATGAGCTAAACGGTTTAAAAGGAGCGTCCAAATAGTGCAGTCATGGAGTTTGGTGGGGCTCTAATTAATTAAAACCTGAAGTAACAAAAAGCACTCCAGGGAAGCTGCGATTCACTGCGTTCCCATGACTGCAGCCCATAGATCTTCCAGGAGGAGGCTCTACAAGCTGGAATATTGTTATTTTTAGTCCATCTTCCTCACACGCTCTTCCAGCAGTGAGATGTCATTGTGAGCTCATGGTCCCATCCATAATGGCATTAATAGGAGTGAAGACAGGGAGACTAGCGCCTATTAAATGCCCACAAAGAAAGAAAAAAAAAGAAAAACACTCACCCTTTAGTGGTTGGCCAAGGACACTCCTGCTGGTAGTTGCTGGTTGCCATTCTTTGCCTGTACAGTGGTATGCAGTGGTTGTAGACCTCATTGTCAAACCTGGGTCTGTCACAAAGCAAATGTTTTGTCCCCTCCAGCCCTGAAATAACCCCAAAATCAATTTAAAAATAATATGAACTGATAAATAAACGTGCCCCCAGAACACTGCAGCGTTCGTGCAGTAAATAACAGACAGTGGTGATTTCATGTCTGTGAAAGTCCATTTCCTCTATAAACAAATTACTTCTTGCATAAATCACAGTCCATTACTACAGGAGGGAAGAGGCTGTGAAAGACTCCTTCGTCCCACTGCGGCCGACATTAAGAGCATGGTTTCAATTATTTTTAGGTGGTATAAAACCCAAGAGCAGGAGCACCATTTGAAGCCTAAAACCTCTCTGCATCTCCCAGAGTGGCTCTAACTCTCAGAGCTCATCTGACATTTCCATCCGTATGTTTGTAATTACCTGGAAATGCTAAGCACATGACTAAAGTGGCAGAAATCAGCGAGATCACGCTGCACTCCATTTCTCTGCGTGTCTAGAAGGAAGAAACAAAGAAGAGAATATGACAGTTAAAGAGCTCAGTATTATATAATATTAATATTTCCCTGCCTTCTACATGAACTTTCAGAATAAACCACATGAGATTTTACAGGATGGTTCTAAAGGTATTGTTATTGTTGGTAGTGGTAGTGGTAGCTGGTAGTGGCCGTTCTCTGTTGTTGTCATGTGACATATTAATTGGTGATAACATGTAGGGCATTTAATTGGTAGGGGGCACTTCAAGCTTCATGGTGGTGTTGTCCAGCAGAATATTAAAGCAATATCTGTGCCGGCCTGACATCTTCAGTGGCTTCCTCCAGCTGCTTGCTTCACTGCAGTTCAAAAGCTTCCCATTTTACTTTGCATTTGATGAGTCTCCCATGTTCCATGATTTATACCTCATGAATAAGTCTGACTTTTATTGTCATTGGGAAGATGTGCATTTACTCTTGGCAGTCAGGGTTTTCTTGGAATTCTGTTCTGAAGCTTAAGGTCTTGAAGTGGTCAAAGTGTGAAAAAGATGGCATTTCTTGGTACTTTGTTGAAAATGTGTTGTTAATGCTGTGAATATATTACAAGTAGAAATGAGCTTTACCCAACACAAGTGAAAATGTAACACAGGAACAACTCTGTCAGCAAAGTATAGATTTGGGTATGTGTATTCACTGCCTGTGTGTGTGTGTGTGAATGACAATGAAGCACAAATTTCAATTTCAGGTTTTTACAACCACCCTATAAGGCACCTAAAGTTTGAAAGTACAATACTTTTGCGATGTTTTTGATTACTACAGTCACATAATTCAGACAGAGCTGCCTGTAATATCGGCTGCATATAATCCTCAATCAAATCAGCCTACGGTACTTGGTATTGAACAAATAAACAGATTATTCCATTTTCTCTTAAACTCAGAATACTCCATTTTATAAAAACTCTTTATTTAAAACTCTTTATTTAAAAATGTAACAGTCCACTAATCTCAGATTGTATAAACAAGTAACACATTGTGGTTCAATTAATGTCATATGTATGTTGGAAAACTCATCTGATTGAAACAATATATACATTTTATTTATTACATTACTAACAAGCATGTGCTATAACTAGCATATAATACAACTAGGCCTTCCATTGTGTAAAGATTCAGAATATGTTATATAATAATTAAAAAAACATATTTAACTCAGGCTTTGGAAATGCTACATAAACATGTTTATCCCAGTCCCACAATTCCCCAAAACACACTCACTAGTCGCTTTAGAACACTTAACACTTACCGTCTAACTCCACCTCGCTCAAGTACAGTTAGAACCTGGAGTCCATCTGTCAAGGTGCACAGTTAGTCATCCTCTTACACATCAGAACTGCTGGTGGCTAGGCTTTGAACCACACTAAATCTCATTGTGATACACAAAGAAGCAACTCTTCTAATCCAGCACCACTGCACCCCCCACCCCCACCCCCCGAAAAAACACACACACACACACACTTCTGGTCTCATGTGTCTCTGCTGCACTCAGAACGGTCCACTATCTAATTGGTATCTGGTCAACAGAAACTAACCAATGATGAACAGGAAATAGAGAGGCGCACAAACTGTGCATGGCAACAGATGGACATCAGTCAGTAATTTTACAACTATATTGTAGGCCTTGACCATATATACTGTGCATGACTATAGAATACAACGATTTACTATTGTACACTGTGTTCAACAAAGTGTAAAAAAGTGTAAACACTGTTAATGAGATAATGCACCACTTAGAGTATTAAATAAATAAGTATGTATATATATATATATATTTATATATATAAAAACTAGATTTTCCAGAACACCATTAGCCATATAGCCATTGTCACAGAGGTGCTTCTTGAATATTTATTTATTCAATGTAAGTAAAGCATGTGAAGTTTAAGGAGGCTGAGTGCAGCTCTATGTAGTTTTGTAAACACACTACACCACATAATGTCTCCCCACCAATTCCCTTCACGATATGTCATGCAAAGACACACACTCATGTGAAATGAGACAAATTCAGCAGTCCTCCTCTCTCTGTGAGATATAATACTGTGTAAATGTTGCTGAGTGTACAGGTGTCCTGCTGAGCTTGTGAACTAACCAACGGCGAGCCGAGGCTCTTTCCAGCATGTGTCGTGCCAAACACAGCCCCAGAAACACACACAAACGTGTTCCTGTCTTATTTCCTATTATTCAGCCACGGTTTGAGCTGAAGAACCTACTGTTCTTTGGTTCCTGCTGGGAGCTGATTTTTCTGGTTCGTGAACTAGTTTATGTCGGTGGAAACGTGCCAAATGGTTCCAAATTTAGTTCGCGAACTGGAATGTGAAATATGGCTGAACTAACAACAGCCACCTTAAGCTCTCTCTGTGAAATACATATTCACTGTTAAGTATATGACTATTAGGTATTAAAATTAATAACACATTAATAAATTAATAAAATGTATAAATTAATAAAGGTCTATGGCAATATATGTAGTACAACAGAAGTGTTTTTCTCATGGATGTGTACTTGAGGAAACATGCAAACGTTCCTTATCAATAACAAAACTGTAAATCTTCCAAAATGACACTAAAGTGTAATGATGAAGTATAACTCCACCCCTCTCTAACACTAGAGGATAAGTTTCATGTTAACACATCCACACGCACGTCAGCCCTGACAGCCCATCTTTCATTCTTTTGATCTGTAATTTATTTGCAAATGATGTTTTCCGGAGGCTCAGAGCCAGCGGTCTTCTGTTGGCATGGCGATAGAAAGACTGTAATTTCCCACAGCAGATGGCCATGTGTTTGCTCTGGTTTTACATTTTCTACATTAATGAATTTATCCCTGGAGACGGTGTTTCTCCATGAGAGCAGCTGTGCAGCTACAGAACATTCCTGAAATACATTCTCCTTCTGAGAAATAAGATGCTGGCTTGATGAATGCTTGAAAAGTCAAGAACAATAACTGTGAAAAATGGATCAAAGGCAGGAAACACTCTTGAATTAAACAGCAGTGCTACTTAATGTTCCTCCATCCAAGGAAAGCTCCTTCTGCTTTATTTCACCTTCACATTAAATGGTTTTAAAGGGTGGAGCTGTTGTTAAAAGACCTCTGTCTAATACATTACTAAAAATATGCAATTATGATAATAAAGACACAGAGGAATATCATGTGATATTTATTAGAAACTCATCTACTGACAGCACATGGAGTCATCCAAGAAATCTAAGTCTACAAACAATAAATGGCATGAAAGAGACAACAATATTGCAGCAATGTGGACCCACTTACCTTTGCCTGGGATGGCTACTCACTTCATAGCACCTGCTGCACAGTGAATGAAAGCTGGTATGATCCTGGAGTCTGGACTAATGCAGTGCCACTGAGGAGACTTTTGGTGGGAAAGCAGTCACTCAAGCCCTCTGGCTGTCCCTTCCGTTATCAACTGGACTGGGAACTCGCTTTCGCAATTACCAGCCCTAAGCTGCTGGACGGCTGCTTCCTTTCCCATGTCCCTTTGTGGTCGTCTCCTTCTTTTCCAGGCATATTCTAGGCTCTGGATATTCCCAGCTGAAAATGATCCTACAGCCCTCTCGCTTTTTCTGTTTTTGTAAGCCAACACAAGCAAGCTCATAACACAGCCTCTAAGACAAGAAGAGAATGGCCGGCTTCAACTCAACCCAAAACGGTCAATGAATATGTAGCTTCGGCAGCTGTGTTTAAAACACATTTAACAACCCTCCCCTCATAAACACAGACACTCATGGACACACACACACACACACAGTGATACTATCGCAGATGTTTTGATAAATTAGGACACAAGTCTTAAACACAAGACTGGACCGGGGAGCCCTGTTTCCTACATGGGCCTGAGACTCGTTCAGAGGCAATGACTTAGAACTCACTGAAGCTGCAGGAAAATGTAACATCGCTCTCTTTCCCACCCTTGCCATCCCCTAAGCATTAACATCCCATAAATCTGTGCTTTCTGGAGACCCTTTTCTGACCTACAACTCTCTGAGGGGGAGGTTCACTGCAGTGTGCATGTGTGTGATGTTGGTGTGAGAGAGTTTAGAATTAGAACAGTGTGCTTATAAGTGGGTGTACATTGTGTGCTAAGGAGTAAAAAACACATTTGCAAACATGTGTTAGATGGAATTTGAGTGAAATTGCTAAGAAAATACAAGTGCCAAATCATGCAGGGCACTGCCTAGAACCACTTTCATTATTATTTCCCCGAACTGCACCCATAAAACATCTGACACGGCAGTGGCCAATTTCACAAGCAGAAAAAACCTCCTGCCTTTTGTTCTCTCTCTCTCTCTCTCTCTCTCTCTCTTTCTTTCTCTCTCTCTCTCTCTCTGTCAAAGGCCCTTGGACCAAGCTCAGGCACAGGAACTGGATTTAGGCTTCTACAAAGTAACTCCCATGCCTGTCTGACAATATAAAAACTGAACAATGAAAAAAAAAAAAGACCTGAGCCTTATTTTAAAGCCTTTGACAGGAAAGGCATTACACAAAGACATTAACATCCTATGAAGGATCCCCTGTTACTCTGAGCCAAAAGAATGCTCACCTCTTTTTGACATAAACTTAATTAGTGGGGTGACCATTTCTTGTAATTTAATTAATTGTAGAGATACTAGAAAAATAATGACAAATTAATTTTCTACCATTTTGAAGACATCTGAAAACCGATTTTCAAGCGGCTCCCCTTTGTTTTTACACTAGTTTAGTCGTGGATGTTTTCCAACCACCAACAATATTTGGAACAATCCAAAATCTGGAAGACCCATCAAACATACCCCTCAGATCCACTATCAATGCCATTGTGCTAAAATACTACCATGCTTGTTTAAAGAAAGGTTTAACACACATTGTGGTTGATTAACAAACAAGCTTTCATCAATACATCAATTTCATAACTAAAATCATCAGGTTAGTTTCATAGTATTTACCAAATATAATAGTTACAGGGCGTGGTCTTAAGATTAAGATCACGTCTACAGTTAATGGGGTGGGGTTATGATTGGTGTTTTACTAACATCTTCTTTTATGAGCTTTAAGCATATGCATTTCATTCTAAAAACAACAGAATATATGATAGCACTTTTTCTTTTCCAATATTGATATCAAAACACTGATTATCCGTTTATATGAATATCAATTTAATATACATTTAGCAGCTATATTTAATTGAAACACTTTACCTAAGCTGAAAAGTATCATTCTCAATCTCCACTGTCCCGTTACAAGAAATACACAATAAACAACATGACATCACACAAACATCAGGTTAGATTTGTTACAGGGCTGGATCAGATTAACTCTATTTTCCCTTTCTTAAATGTGATACTAAATATGCATCATCTTTATTACTAACAGAAACCAGCTGAAATGAAGCACTTTGAAGCAAAGAAGAGCAAAGAACATTCTGTACATCTGGGTGAACTGGAAAAGACTTTTTTTTCCACTTAAATGTCAATATAGTGGATTGTATTCTAGACTCTGAGACAGTGTGAAGTGACCCAGGCCTAGCTTTCAGTCAAAGGTTTTTCAGAAGGTTTTTTAACAGAGAGTGAGAATAGTGACAGGCTCTCCGCTGACAGGACATTACGTCTCCTCCATCGCTGATCCAAGACCACCAGCTCTCTCCAGTGGAACTCCTCTGAGAACTTCTCTAGAGGCCTGCTCTGCTGTGGGTCTTCTTGGATCTCACAACAGAGGAGACTCATATTGTTTTTTTAAGTGAAGCAGCAGTTAAAGTGGAGTTGGGAGCCATTGCCCAGGCTCGTCGCCTCATCAATCCAACTCCTGTCCTGGGTGTTTGGATGGCCAAAACTATTCTTCTCTGGGTTTGCTTCAGTTGCACTTGAACTTGAGTGATGGAAACATTCGACAGCATGCAGTGGCGCTCTGTTAAGTTTGTTTTTGTACTTGAAAGATGGGAGTTTCTAAAAGCTGTGAAAATACCTTTCAGCACCATTCAGTATCCCCCTTCACAGCACACACCCCCACAACGTAGTGTAAAATCGAATGTTTCTGTGATTTAGTTAATATACATCCGTCTAGAGTTGCCAGGCAACGTACACATAATATAATCACAAACCATTTGTAAGGAGAGAGATTTCCAAGTGCGCTGGTAAGAAAACATTTCCATTTCAGCTAAGATGCAAGCGTAATCCTGTTAGCCACTGAACAAACAGCCAGCCAGGATCCACGTTCCCAGCTTTTGTGATCCTGAACGTGCTGTTTGTACAGAGCGTCTCATGTCTGGCTTGGAAAAAGACGTTCAACGTATTGTAGACACAGAGAAGAAAGCAGCCAAGAAGTCGCTATACATATGGCCCGAGGGCCAAATGACTTTGTATGAGTTCAACATCCAGAACTGTAAATGGTCCTTTGATGTGGGCATATGCCACACTGTCCTTGAGGGTCTGACATACAGTTATTGGAGCAAAATGGAACTTGATGACTGCTGTGGAAAACAGCAGAGCATATCCAGGTGTCAAACCCAAAAGTGAAGTTCCAGTAGCTCTTCCACAAGCACCAGCTCATTAGAGAATCCCCATTGCTTACACATCTGAGACAAAGATGAGGTGACACCTGTGGGAATGGGGTCTATGAGACAGCCTGGGAGAAAGTGCCAAAAGTGTTGGCAGTCTGTGTAATATTATATTGTGTGGAGTAATCCTCCAAAATTCTGGCTTATCTAGGGAACTGCCAGGCAAAAGAATGGCCAACAGCACAATTGTGGGGGGCTACAGTCTGCATTCCTTTGGCAGACACAGGCTTTTTCAATGAGAGAGACAGGTTTTTTTCTATAGCAAGTCTTGTGCATTATGGGAGACTGTCTTTTTGTACAGAGCTTTCCAGGTGGTTGACTATGTGTAGTTTTTATGAGTTGTGCAGTATATCTGAGATTTGGAAAAGCTGAGATAGCTAAATGCTGGATAAACTCTCTCATCACAATTACTGGCTCATTACATTGATTTATCACTCTGATATTAGCAGGATTTACAAAACAAAAAAGTCATTTAATGAGTTCTTTTTAGAGTCCATCTAATGGGTGTGTTTGCAAAACACAAGTCACTGATTTTATGTAGGTAATAAATAAGCATTTATGGTGTTTGTTCCTTTTAAAGATTGAGATGAAATACTTTGGAATATCCATATTTTGTTACATATCAAACTAGCCTTTAGCAGTATCACTGGTATTTGTTAGCTATGTCAGTCAACGGCCATCTATCAACATCCTTTGATACTAAAAGAACAACTGAGTAACAGTTAAAAAGCTGTTGTTGATAAGCACCAGGTGGAAATGCAAATAAAGGCGGCCTCCAAAAATGCATTGTGAACCCACAACAGAAAAATTACAGACCTACTGAACAGGTCAAGAAACCAGGCTGCAGTCTAGTAGACAATCTGCAGGGACCATTAGCCCTATACACAGGACAAAAACGGCCTCAAAGGACCTCTTCAAGACCTTCTTTTTTGAATAAACTCCTGCAGGTGGCAGCCAGAGACAAAAACAGCAGCTCAGTCCCCTGTTCAAGAGCTACTCAGAGCTTCATGAAAACCCTCCTCAACAATGTGAGGTCTGTCCTGCCACTCTCCACAGAGCCTGAGAAAGAGGATGTCCACACTATTCTCCACACTCAGCGGAATTATTTATATCCGGATACAATAAGGCAACTGTGTATTTTGGCATGACATGGAGGTCACTCTGGTTCCATGCCGAGTTCAAAGTCGGCTGAATGGCCGCAGCAAATGTGACGTCAACGCAATTACTCTGCACTGGGGAGAGATAATTAGTGGAAAATGAAAAATAAACAGTTTAGAATATCTTTATGAAAAAGTCATTGAAGATACATGAGAGCTTATGAATCAGAAAATAATGCAACATGAGAAATAACTAGAGTAAGCTGTTCAGGTCTTTTCAGTAGCATAACAACTGTGTTTTTGTCTTTGTAAATGCCACAGGTGTGACCAAGTGCCGGTCTACCACAGCGTCACAGGACACCATTCATTCATTCTTTATCTGTAATCCTTATCCAGTTCAGGGTCGCAGTGGGTCTGGAGCCTACCTGGAATCATTGGGCACAAGGCAGGAATACACCCTGGAGGGGGTGCCAGTCCTTCACAGGGCAACACAGACACACACACACACATTCTTTCACACCAGTGAACACTTTTGAGTCGCCAATCCACCTACCAACATGTGTTTTTGGAGCGTGGGAGGAAACAGGAGCACCCGGAGGAAATCCACACAGACACAGGGAGAACACACCACAAACCTCACAGACAGTCACCCGGAGGAAACCCACGCAGACACAGGGAGAACACACCACAAACCTCACAGACAGTCACCCGGAGGAAACCCACGCAGACACAGGGAGAACACACCACACTCCTCACAGACAGTCACCCGGAGGAAACCCACGCAGACACAGGGAGAACACACCACACTCCTCACAGACAGTCACCCGGAGGAAACCCACGCAGACACAGGGAGAACACACCACACTCCTCACAGACAGTCACCCGGAGGAAACCCACGCAGACACGGGGAGAACACACCACACTCCTCACAGACAGTCACCCGGAGGAAACCCACGCAGACACAGAGAGAACACACCACACTCCACACAGACAGTCACCCGTAGGAAACCCACGCAGACACTGGGAGAACACACCACACTCCTCACAGACAGTCACCCGGAGGAAACCCACGCAGACACAGGGAGAACACACCAAACACCTCACAGACAGTCACCCGGAGTGGGATTCGAACCCATAACCTCCAGGACCCTGGAGCTGTGTGACTGTGACACTACCTTTTTTTTCTTTTTCTTTCCAATTAAGTGTCCTGTGATGGACTGGTGCTTGGTTAAATATATGTCAACCTCTTCCGTTGTGGTGAACACTATGGGTGCTTTTCCCTGTCTTGTTTTTGTTAATAGCTGCTTTGTTTTCCCCTTGTCATGTGATCTTTCAGCCTTGTGTTTCCCCTGGTCATGTGATCATCCTTTTCTTGTGTCTTGATTAGGCTCCAGATGTGCCTTGTTTGTATGCCATTTTATAGTCTGTGCCCTAGTTTTCTGGTTGTTTGGTGTACATCTTGAATATGTGCTTAGTTTTGTTCTTTGAGAGGCTCTGTTTAGTCTATGTTTCTGTAATCCTTCTTGTTTTAGGTTTCTTTTGTCTCTCACGTCTAGGTCTTTGTAGCTGTATTTTATGTTTTCTGTCCTGTCTGTTTCTCTGTCTTTGTCCTGAGTGTAAGTTTCCCTAGTTTTCAGTCGTGTTAATATTGCCTTGGGTCTACTATTCTATTGTCAAGTCCAAGTTCTTATCTCTTGTCTTGTATAGTTTCTTTTTATTATAGGCACCTTAGTTCCCCTGTTGTATTTTAGTAAATCCATCTGTCTGTTTTCATTCTTTTGAGTTAACTTGAACTCCTAGTTCAGACTTTAGTTTCTCCTCTGTTTTGTTATAGTCTTAAGTCCTTTTTCCATATTCACCTTTATTGCCCTTGTTTTTTTTTATGTTTCTGTCCTGCTCCTTTTTTATTCTAAATAAACTCTGCATCTCTGCCTATACTTCCATCTCCCTTTGACCTTTTCACCTCACACCTTTTGTGAGAAACACACACTCCATAGAAATGCTGTACATAGGCTTAAATGTAGTACTGTTAAAGACAGCATCTACGATTCTGAGGAAATGTTTCTGGTTAGTTGACTTTTAGAAATAGCCACAGCTTTTAAGGTGGAACAGTATGTTTGAGGAGAGGAACCACTGTATATACATGGCTGAATTTGAACAGGTCTCACTCTTTGAATTACCACAGACTCATTTGTAACTTGAGTTGTAGCACTTTAATTCTGTTTACTGTTGTACTCCTGAATTTGCAATCAGTTCCACCTTAAGTAAACTGAAACAGCAATATCAGGTCAATATTACCTACCTATGGAGCAGGAATAGAGCAATATCGATATCTTGGTTCATGCTTTCTTTCTCCAGATGAGAATACATTTACACGTTGTGTTTATTTTATTTATTTATTTATTTTTAAAACGTGAACCTACATTTACTGACACTGGGCATTGTAAACACCCCAGTCCAGTTTCCAGAATGCATACAGACTAGAGAGCTAGCAAATGGAGAGGAAACATCCTCAGAATTTTTTGTATTTTAATTTAAAATGGTGAGAATTGCCTTTGAACCTTCCCAGGATTATAGAAGCTGTTTCTACAGCTGAGGCTGTTTCTGTGCAGATTTCATAAAGAAAAGGCCTACTGAAATGTCCAGTTAGACATTACATCATCACCCAGTCGGATATGGACTGGACGTCAGCCCTTTGGTGTGCCACATGGCCCTGCGCTGGGTATAGCCCAGACTTTACCCGTGGGTCATGGACAGGAAGCTTGTTAAGCGTGGAAAAGATGGAGAGGACTTTTTTCCCCCATGTTCTTTTGCCTCGTGTTCTCGGAGAGTCACATGAGTGGGTCATGTGCCCTGCTGCCAGACCACTCAACCCCTGGGTATCTTCTGAGCCTCATTTGGCTGAAAACGATCATGGAATATTGTAGCAAAGACCAAACAGGAAACTGTTTTCCGACACTTTCTCCAGGAGCTATATTTAGCTTGAAGACATGCTGCATGTCGGGAGTAGTTCCATGCCACTTCTGTGGTCATCTATGTGTGGTTTATGTTTATTCACCTGGGTGGTGGGAATTCTTCCAGTATTTTGGAAAACACTCAACTCAACCAGGAGGGTGGTGGAGCATTTAGAACCTCCCAGCATGCTTCTTCCTAGGCCCTCTATGTTTATTCTCTATCTACGGGGCTAGAGGCCATATTGTATTCATTTTCCAACAGAATACATTTACAATATGACTATTAGCCTCAGTTAAAGCTTTCCCAATCAGGCCAAGACAGCTGCTCCAAAATCACAGCTCCAGTCCAAAATCTACAATTACAAGGGTGTGTAATAGACAGCTCAAAAGTAAGCAACTTCATACTAGTCTACTAATCCTTCATGACAGCTGCTTCAACTTGGAAAAAAAAAGAACCTCTCCATGTTCTGTATCCACAAGACAGTGAGTCTGGCACTTTTACAAAGAACTCCATCGAAGTTGGAGTTGAAAACAAACTTGTCAAACTTGTTCACCGTTTCTAAACAGTGAGACAAGCTTCTGTGGTCACACACAGGCTTCCTTCAAACGAAGGTGATCCCACCAAACAAAATCATTTTCATCTCCGTGTACTTGGTGTGAGCATAGATTCCAAGATTCATAAATCAACAACCAGCGTCTCCAGAGCAACTGTGGGAAACAAGCATATTACACAGGTTAAGGGAAAGTTCCTGGGTTTTTCTCCCAAAAAAAAAAAAAACATGTGTTTGAAATAAATTAGTTATTTTTCATGTGTTTAAAGTAATGACTTTATAGATTTCCATGGTGTACTTAGCTGCAGAAGGTCAAAAATGAAAAATTCAGAGATCATTCCCTTTGCTCTTATTACAGCTTCCATTCTTTTTGGAGAGTTGGATTCAAAGGTGATATATCCCCGTTCCACAAGTAAATAAATGTCCGTGGCATGCTTTAGTCATAACAGCACAAGGTCCAACATCACAGGATCATTCTCCCCGTCTCAACAGCCCATTTCAGAATGGCTGGTTTCAGCTCCTGTTCCTTTAAATGACAACGAGCCACATGTAGATCACCCCCAAGCAATTGGAGCAAAATCAGAACGGCTCATTTTGACCCAGGTTTTCTGATTTAGACAGCTCAAAAACACTGTCTGGGTGGTCTTCCTTATTACGCAGTTTGTGGGTTGGTAAGCTCTAGATACTCAAATTAATGTGTACATACACTGAAAAAGTGGTATTTTTATTTCACTTTTGCACAGCACTGAATTCACAAATGGTTTTACAGTGAAATCTTTATATACCTTTTAGCTTGTCAGTTACATTCCAGCATGAGGTAGTAAAATAGATCCAAGTGAGTTATACCACATATTATTACATGCATTCTGTTCTTTACGAGGTTCTGCCATGAGATTGAAATAACAGAAATGCTGCATTAACTTTATATCTGCTTATATCCATGTCTTTAAAAAAATATGTATTGCCTTTTATAGAAGATCCATCATACCACGAACCTTATTGATCAGTAGACCACACACAAGGAGAACCCAGGCCATGGAGGTAAAATACAGTTTTAATTAAGTGTCATGGACATGGCAGGAAAGCAGCGTGGGCTTGTCCAAATACATACCCCATAATATTCCCACAGTAAGTTTCTGTTCCTCTTACCCTGCTTTATGGAGAGTAAACATAACCAACGTACTTTACATTCCCTACATAGCCAAGTTATATCGTTCACATTCGCCTCGCCTGCCACACACAAGAAAAGGTTCACATGCATATATATTTTATCCACGGTCATATCTTGTATGCCATATATATACAGGCTAAGCTGTAAATCAGGGGATTCAAGTATATGCTGTATTTCAGCTGGAGAAAGGCTCGATAATAAATGTATGAGTCGGATCAGGACTGTAATGCCGGGGAATACTTGAACTTGTCCTGGCTAGTTGATCTCCAGGAATGGGGTTGGAGTAGATTATGCGCTAGGATCTTCCACAGTGTTTCCCAAATGTCCTGGAGGCCCAGCTGCACTTCAGAGGTTCATGTTTTTCCTCCTCTGACATGACTGCTCCATTTCAAGGAAAGCAGGATCATTACCTCATTAACTGTATCAGGACTGTTGGAAAACTAAAGGTGCTTAAATGGTTCTTGGCTTGTTTGTGCTACTCTAGGACCAAAGCTGAAAGTGTTTAGGAGCCCTTGAACTGTGAGAAGCAGAAAATGCAACTAACCTCTGAGAATTCTGGAGGTTTAGGTAAAAGGTTCTTTAAAAATGTGAAATCTCCCAAACAATCAGAAGTGTTAAGTGAGAATGATTAAGGGGACTTTAATTAAATGCAAAGGTGTACGAGAGAGAGAGAATCTCATTTACAAGACGAGGAAGAAGAAGAAAAATGAGAAGAAGGGAATTTCATGGCAGTGGACAAACACACGGGGGGCAGCAAGGGCTGTCAGTCCCAGAGCAGCAAGCAGGCAGGCACAGTGCCCACGGATCAGCCTTGGGTTAGGTGCCTGGCTCAAGGGCATCTCAGCCATTAATGCTAAAGGTAGAAAAGCATTGTCACATCATCCCACTGTCCCCACTTTTATTTCCTGCCATTCTAGGAGAGTCTGGTCTCAGGCCTGCTTCTCTAGAATTCAGCTGCCCCCAAATATGATTATTTAATGATTAATTTATTAGAGGGTTATTTAGGGAGTCAAGAGTTGTATATTCCAGCTGATTACCAGGGCTGGAGTTGTCTACTTTGGAGTAAACTGTCACCTCCAGACCTGCAGCCCACCTGTTCCACAGAGTGCAGTGTTTTTCTTGATCTAACACACCTGATTCAACTCAGAAAAGGACTTGGTCCTGATGTGAAGAAAGAGAAAAAACAGTGAAATGAGCAGAGCAGCTGGGCCTCCAGAATTGGAAAGAAAACAAACACTGGAAAACACTGATCTGCCAAACAAAGCAGGAAAAACAAGGACAACTTACTGTGCGCATGTTTCATTTTCCACTTTTTTTCTCTTCCCCAACATTGTTTTCCATGTGTGTGTGTGTTCACTCAAGGTCATCCAAAACTAACAGCACATTGAACTTCTATGACCAGCGATCTGGTACTTCCAGCCTTATGCGAAAGTTTGGACACCCCTAGTGAAATGACGTTTTGTTGCTTTTGTAAAAGAGAAAAGACCACGTTCCCTTCAGAGACCGTATTTCTGCACATTTTAAACACACTTACCATTGAATTTACCGGATTTAACTAATTCACAGCATATGCAATCAAGACTTATATATACATTGATCAGCCATAGCATTAATATGACCTCCTTTCTACACTCACTGTCCATTTGATCTATTTCACTTACCCTCACATTTGAACTTTGTTGTTGTACAATTAGAGACTCTAGTCCACCCACCTGTTGCTCTGCATACTTGGTTATCCCCATATTATCCTGTTCTTCAACGGTCAGGGCCCCTGTTGAGAAGGTATTGCTTGGAGTGTGTTGCTCTGGTATGAGTGGATCAGACACAGCAGTGCTGCTGGAGTTTTTAACGAACATTCTTTTAAACACATCCAAGTTTTTTGGTCCACCTTCTAAATGTAAAGTCAGAGAGTAGCTCGTCTATCACTGCACAGTGTGTGTTGGTCGTCATCTAGTTCTTCATCAGTCGACACAGGATGCTTTGGCTGGATATTTTTGGTTGGTGGACTATTCTTAGTCCAGCAGTGACAGAGTTGTTCTTCATTCACACTGGTTGTAAAAAGTTAGTTTGAAATATCGCCATAATTGAATTATTCGTAATCTTTTCCAGAGGTAGAATAAGAGATCATTTCTGTTTTCACAGTCAACCAAAGGCATGCAGTTATGTATGAGACAAGTGATTTAATATCATCTCTCTTCAGAAGGAATGAAGCCTTGTTTCAGTGAGCGTTAAAGGGTAGTCCATGTTTGTGAATGATATTACAACAACATGAAATATTGAGTAATCTGTGTAAATATCTGAGTGAGGAACTCTAGGCTTTTAGAGGTTAAAGGATGTTCATTTACAAAACCTTAAATAACATCGTGTCCTCTATTTGGGACACTGGAGTTCTCGTTTACTTATTTACTTGAAGAGGATGTGTGCTTTCCCCCTCTGCAAATCGATAAAACATGGGATTTCTGCAACAGTGCTCAAACCATTGCATACGGACGATTTAATGCGCTAATAAATGCCATTTGACCCTTCGACTATGTGTACTCTGTAAAGAATGAGTTTTATTATTATAACAAGGGTCAAAAAAAGTGCACCCGTGACTTGACTGGGGTGCCCAAGCTTTTACACTTTATGGTATATTTATAAATACTGATAAACCTAGTCATCAATGGATATGTAAGGCTCAGTTGGGTGTGATCCACCACACAAGTAATACCTGCATTCTGGTGTTCTTGACCACTAAAGAACCACAGGGTGTTTATGTTATGTTGTATATTAACTTCAGCAATTTAAGAGAACATAGCCAAGTAAATATGCAGAATTGTGTTCTCTCACAACAAAGCAGGCAACATGGAATGTGGTGAGGGGTCCCCAAACTACTGCCCCCGACTGTGTACTGCACTAATGCACTGTTAAAGAAATACCGTGCTGAAGTGTGCCTCTTTCCTCTCTCTCCGAAGGTCAGCAGCGCGTGTCATTTGACCAGGGGTGCTCGGACTTGTGCACACGCGCGTACTAGCCGCTGGGTTGAAGTGCTGATGTCAGAGGAACATGGCAGCAGATAGGACCCAGCAGAGCGCGCGACCGCTCGCCTCGCCTCGCCTCACCTGTGGCCACTTTTCTCTTCGCTACCTGCCGCTGACCCTTTCACAGCGCTCCGAACTCTCACGCGTTTTCCACTTCCACGGCAGAAGGCGATGAGGTGGTGCTCGCTCTCGCGCTCGTGCACGCCGCTGTGGTTGGCGCTCGTGCTCGCGCCGCAGCTGCTGCTGCTGCGCGCCGAGCTCGTGTTCCGTTGCGCGAGTTGCACGGCGGAGCGCCAGGCCGCGTGTCCGAGCCCACCGGCCGCGTGCACCGAGATCGTGCGCGAGCCGGGCTGCGGCTGCTGCGCGACGTGCGCGCGCCTGCTGGGCGAGCCGTGCGGCGTGTACAGCCCGCGCTGCGCGAGTGGACTCCGCTGCACCCCCGAGCCCTCGGAGACGCGCCCGCTGCAGCAGCTGCTCCTCGGACACGGCCGCTGCACGAGGAGAACGGACCACACCGACGGACAGCCCGAGCTGCCGGACCTGGACACGGAGCACGGTAAGTGACGGCAAGTTCACGAGAGAAACGGACCTGCGGACTCTTACAGGGCTGAAAAAACTTTGGCAGCGATGCGGTAACTTTTAGTGTTGGAGCAATACGCTCACAGACCCCGTCAGGTGTAAGTGATTCAGTTACATTACAGTGATGCCCTGAATCTTGCACTAATGCATTGACTTACAGTCTTACAGTGATATAGGGACTCTTACAGTGACGCAGTGTCTTTTAGTGTTGAAGCAACACTTGAAGCAACGGTGAAGTTACTGTCACGGTCCAGACCAGGTATTCGGAGATTCGGTGATGTTGTGATACTTGTACTAATGCCTTGACTCTTGCAGTGTTGAAGTAGCTGTTAGAGGTATGCAGTAACTCATGCAGTGATGCAGTGATCTTATACCTTAGTGAAAAGGTATAAGTGACAGTGTTTCACAAACGATCTCTGTGATGATGTAGCTATTACAGTGTTGCAGTAACTCTTGCAGTGATAATGTACCTATTAGGGTGTTGCAGTAACTCTTGCAGTGATAATGTAGCTATTACAGTGTTGCAGTAACTCTTGCAGTGATAATGTAGCTATTACAGTGTTTCAGTAACTCTTGCAGTGATAATGTAGCTATTACAGTGTTTCAGTAACTCTTGCAGTGATAATGTAGCTATTACAGTGTTTCAGTAACTTTTGCAGTGATAATGTAGCTATTACAGTGTTGCAGGAACTCTTGCAGTGATAATGTAGCTATTACAGTGTTGCAGTAAGTCTTGCAGTGAAAATGTAGCTATTAGAGTGTTGCAGTAACTCTTGCAGTGATAATGTAGCTATTACAGTGTTGCAGTAACTCTTGCAGTGATGATGTAGCCATTACAGTGTTGCAGTAACTCTTGCAGTGATGATGTAGCCATTACAGTGTTGCAGTAACTCTTGCCATGATAATGTAGCTATTACAGTGTTGCAGTAACTCTTGTAGTTATTATGTAGCCATTACAGTGTTGCAGTAACTCTTGCAGTGATCATGTAGCTATTACAGTGTTTCTGTAACTCTTGCAGTGATAATGTAGCAATTACAGTGTTGCAGTAACTCTTGCAGTGATAATGTACCTATTAGGGTGTTGCAGTAACTCTTGCAGTGATAATGTAGCTATTACAGTGTTGCAGTAACTCTTGCAGTGATAATGTAGCTATTACAGTGTTTCAGTAACTCTTGCAGTGATAATGTAGCTATTACAGTGTTTCAGTAACTCTTGCAGTGATAATGTAGCTATTACAGTGTTTCAGTAACTTTTGCAGTGATAATGTAGCTATTACAGTGTTGCAGGAACTCTTGCAGTGATAATGTAGCTATTACAGTGTTGCAGTAAGTCTTGCAGTGAAAATGTAGCTATTAGAGTGTTGCAGTAACTCTTGCAGTGATAATGTAGCTATTACAGTGTTGCAGTAACTCTTGCAGTGATGATGTAGCCATTACAGTGTTGCAGTAACTCTTGCAGTGATGATGTAGCCATTACAGTGTTGCAGTAACTCTTGCCATGATAATGTAGCTATTACAGTGTTGCAGTAACTCTTGTAGTTATTATGTAGCCATTACAGTGTTGCAGTAACTCTTGCAGTGATCATGTAGCTATTACAGTGTTTCTGTAACTCTTGCAGTGATAATGTAGCAATTACAGTGTTGCAGTAACTCTTGCAGTGATAATGTGGCTATTACAGTGTTGCAGTAACTCTTGCAGTGATAATGTAGCAATTACAGTGTTGCAGTAACTCTTGCAGTGATAATGTGGCTATTACAGTGTTGCAGTAACTCTTGCAGTGATGATGTAGCTGTTACAGTGTTGCAGGAACTCTTGCAGTGACAATGTAGCTATTACAGTGTTGCAGTAACTCTTGGAGTGATTATGTAGCTATTGCAGTGTTGCAGTAACTCTTGCAGTGATGATGTAGCTATTACAGTGTTGCAGTAACTCTTGCAGTGATGATGTAGCTGTCAGAGGGATGCAGTTCCACTGGCAGTGATGAAGTAACTCTTACAGTGAAGTATCGGAAACAGTAAGTCTTGCAGTGATAAAATGTATGTTTACAGGGTTTCAGTAAATTTTGCAGTGATTACTGAAGAAATTGTCATAGTGACACAACAACATGTAGTGAAGCTGTAAAACTTACAGTGACAAAGAAAGTTTTACAGTGTTCCACTAAATCTTACAGCAATGCAGTAACTCAAAGTGATGCAGTATCTTAGTATTGAAATTGCTCTCTCACTATGTTCCAGTGACTATTACAGTGTTACATAGGGCTGTCATCTCTCATTGGAAATACAAAAGCATTGTAAATATCGGGTGTGTCTAAGGGTGTGCTGGAGTGTGCATTGCTCACCCGGAATTATCAGAACATCATCAGAAACATCATAGTCTTTGTCAAATTGAAATACTGTTGATTACAATTGAATTCCGGTTGAAATAGAGTTGATAGTATGTTTTGTCACCCAATCTCACACACCACCCAGTTTTACCTTTAATGCTCCTTTAATCAGATGAGTATGGTTCCTATGTGTAGTAAATTAATCACACATTTGACTCATACTAATAACAGGATTTACAATGTTGGTAAATATTGAGCTACAGAAGGTGTATGGTTTACTTATGCAACCAGAGAACAGATAATATAATACATGTCATGATTTTGTTCTTGTAAAAGGATGTAACTAAATGAACAGTAACTGAACAGGTAACTTAAATTCAGAAATGTCCTCTCAGTACGATGAGCGTTATCTTGCTTTGCTGTGTGAGTAAAATCTGAGGTCTTAGTGAGAAAGTCTCTTTTTTTGGTAATCCCCAAGACTGAACTTTGCCAGAGGCATTTGCTTTGAAACAAATTGGCTGCCATTATCATAATGTGCTGCTGAATTTCCAAGAAATCAAAGGGGGGAAAGGCTAATGTAGTTTGGCAACGATTAGCACAGTGGACTTTGAGCTGTGTCCAGCCTCTCATGTGAATCTGCCCGGCTGCAGTGGCTGTGATGTGTCTGCACGAAACCACATATTTAGGGATGCCCAAGAACTGTAGAAACTGGAGCTGGCAGAGTTACTTGAGTAAATAAGCTTGGCCCCATCAGACTCAGTGACTCATATCTGCAGAGCACAAAAAAAGCTGTAACATGGTCAAACAGCAAAAACAGAGCTCTGCAATTTACAGATTAGACAAAGCATGAAAATATACTGAGGGTGAGCTAAGAAAATGAGACCTTTTTATGAGACTTATCAACATGGGAGGGTGAAGGCTAGCACAAGATTCCCCCAGTGTTCAAGATTTTGGAAGCCATACGTATCAGTACACAGCTCAACATGCTTGGAGGAGAACACTAACTTATGTTTGTGTTATGTTAGTTGATAGATACCTGTGTTGGCTTGTATCAAACTGATGCTCTTGATATAATGGTTGCAGCAGGCCTAATTAGTTTGTTGCTCCACTACAAACCTGAAGAAGCACATTTCAGACACAAATGATATCTTGTCTAGTTTTTTAGTGAGACATTCCTTTAAGCAGCCAGGTTGAACAGGATCAGTGTATTCTTCCCATAACATTTCCAATCCAAAGTTGACAGTCCTGAGACACTGTGCTCTAAGCTGTAGTATTGAGTTTGTAACTTCATTGGGGAGCATGTCTTTTTCATACAATATCAGAAGTGTCACAAGTGGGTTTCAAATTATAATAAAGAGATGTAAAATGTTGAGTGCAGTCTTGTGAAGTAATACACTGCTTCGGCATTTAGTCTCAGCTGTGTTTCTTCACATTTATAAGCTTCCCCTGGGTGAGTACACTATGATCCAGATGTACTTCTCAGGTTATTGTGTGGACTAGTACACACTGTTTTATGGACATGTCTCTGCTCTACTGCTGGAACCTAAGATAAGATTGATTAAGGAAAGTGTGTAAGGACTGCCAGGAAGTTATAGTTACGATGATTTCAGTGGGATTATCTTACAAAAATGAATAAGTACTTAGGGGAAATGAGGTTATGTCATTCTTTGTTTGAAACAGATCTAGTTCAGGTTCACTGACTTTATATTTGCTAAAGTATGCAACAGTGAGTGTGTGAGTGAATGTGTGTGTGTGTGTGTGTGTGTGTGTGTGTGAGTGTGTGTTGCCCTGTGAAGGACTGGTGCCCCCTTCAGGTTGTATTCTTTCCTTGCGCCCAGTAATTCTGGGTAGGCTCGGGACCCACCGTGACCCTGAACTGGAAAAGTGGTTACAGAACTTTTTATACTTGTTTTTGTCATTTTTCAATTGTCGCTATAATCTGAAAATACCAGCTGTTCATTTTATGATTAATGGACCAACAGAATATGGAATAAAATATTTTTTTACATTATAAAATAATGAGGCAGCAAAATATGAACAATATAACAGTGGCAGTCAGCAGCAACACTCCAGACATAATACAAAGTGCATACATAAATGTTGTTGCTGATAAGCAGGAATAGATGAAATGGTGAATTATATTACATGTTTATATAATATATTTTATACTATAATATATTATCTTCTGAATTTATGGATGGCATTTAACTCGACTTATCAGCTCTTCACAAATTCACTGGTTTTTAAGCGAAATATTAGACTAGGCTCATAAAGATGTGACAAAAAATTTGACAACATACACTTTTTATAAAATTCTCAGGATGTTTTCTCAATATATGCTAGCTTTCCAGTGTGATCTAATGTGTTTACAAAGTGCCAATAAATTACTAAAAGAAGTCTGGTATGCTAGACTTTTCTGCAAAGTCTCCTGGAGTGTCTTTAGACGACAACGCAGAGGACTCCAAATGTTGAAAAGAACGAACTGAGGTGAGGATATTACTCCATTCCTGTTCCATAGGTGGGTAATGTTTCTTGATGTTTTTGATCACTTAAGGTGGAATGACTCCAAATTTGGGAGATGGGTATTTGCATTACCGACAGTGAGTTTCTGTGGTAATTCAAACAGTGATTAAAACTCACAATTTACACTTGAGCCATTTTCATACTTTTTTTTCCCTCAAACATACCAGTCCACCTTAAAAGACGCAGAGATTCTGAACGTAAACAAATCAAAGAACATTGTTTCCCCACAATTGTGGATGTCCTCTTTTAAGGCACTTCTTCTAATGATTTCAGAAATTTTACGAAGTACCTATTGCACACAGTGGATGTTCTGGAGAAGATACTCAAGTCAATTACTGTGTTCGATTCCATTTACCATTTAGCATACACACTAACACACTATGTTTTCTAGAATTAAGGAAGTTTCCACTGGTGAATCTATGTTGATACTCGGCTTGAAACTAGGAAAACATCTTTGTGTCTTTTGGCTGCAAATGCTATCTGTTGTCAGATTCCCTTGTCCAGACTTTCTTCTCTGTTGTGCAACAGTGGCACCTGTGTGGGAGGATTTGGGTGGTGTGTGGCTCTACTGAGACTTGCACTCACATCTCAGACTTCAACCAGAGTTCGCAGCAGGTACTGTCACTGTCACACATCTCCAATATCCTAATGTTGTGGGTTCGAGTCCCGCTCCAGGTGACTGTCTTGGTGTGTACTCCCCGTGTCCGAGTGGTTTTCCTTCAGGTCCTTTCCTCCCATGTTCCAAAAACACACTTAGGTATGTTGATTGGCTACTCAAAAGTGTTGTTAAGTGTGAATGTGCATGTGTCACCCTGCGATGGACTGGCGCCCCCTCCAGGGTGTGTTCCCACCTTGCGCCCAGTGACCAACTGTGACCCTGAATGGCTTACAAGCAAGGTATTAATGAATGAATGCATGTAGGGTGGTCCTCTCAATGCTAGGTCTTTTAGTTTAGGTATTTTTAGTTATTGAACAGTTGTATCATATTGCCAATAAACCATTGTGTTACGAACTTATAAATGGATAGTATAATCTCTAAAAATGCAGTCAAGCAACTGATACATACATAAACTGAAGCCTTTTTGTAGATTTGCATGTACACTCAGGCAGCTGTGGCCTGTGTGAGTGTTTGTGTGTGTGTGTGTGTGTGTTCTCTGCCATGGATTGAATGAGGAGCTCATTGCGATGTTGTACAATGACAGTAAAAGCACAAATTTCAGCATCGATTTCAAAAACATTTTCACCTTGGTCAAACTCTAGTGTCTACGTGTTTATCTCTTGAGTGCAGTGCTCCACCTGTAGTCAGCTTTGCTCATGCGCCTGATTACTTCGTCAAACATGACCCAGCAGGCTGTAGAGGCTACTGAGAGCAATCAATCCAGCAATGACGTGATCCTCTCAGTGGCCAGAAACCTGCTCAGATGCTCTTCCCTTGGCCTGCTGTTTGGGTTCACTGACAGGTGATCAGTCGACCACAGTCACAGTTTTTATTAACACACGCTATAATTGTGTGGTCAGAGCATGAGGCAAGAGCGCTGGCCTCCAGCTAGCTTCATGGCAAAGAATATGGAAACATTACTCGTAAGCGATTGATAAGTATTGCCTTTGGAAACGTTTAAATCCTTTATTGCCAAATCTGACTGAATGATGCTTGTCTGTTTTAATTTATGGTGATGCGTGTTTGTTATGTTTATGTTTGCAATGATGCCATGAATGTGTCTTAGTTAACAGGAATCAAGTGTTGACTTTCCTGAATAGGTTCTAAATCACAGGCATCTTCATTCTCTTGTTTACAGGGGCATTGTTGGCTCCGTTATGTGATTTGGCTGCTAGACCTTACACTCAAATAGTGGCGTTTTTTTCTCAAACAGTTTCACATTTCTAGATTGATAGGATGCAGATTTGGGTTTGAGGTCAAGTGATTACATCAAACAAGCTGTCACTCTTTCTCAGACTGATTAATTAGCATGTCAGGTTTTATCTTTTTCCCCCCACAATCTTTGAAGGCTCGCTGTCTCATGGTTCCAGGAATTAATGTCAAAGTAATCAAAAGTGAAACACACTGAGCAGTAGGTCGGAGCAAAAATAGAAGTTGCAAAAAATTACAAATACTGGCCTCGTCTTGAGGTGAGCAATAGAATTGTAAGATATTGTATTTACAAAATCACAGTATGCTTTTTTGAGCTTAGGGATGTTAGATGTACTGCTCCACATCCTCAAAACTGGGGGAGTTTATGTCCTTTCAGCCAACACTGACCCTTGGGGAAAAGTTGAAATATTTAAATATACCACATCATTGGTCTTGAGGTTCCACTGTGTATAAAAAATGTAAAGGTACAACAGCATTCACGTTCACAAGAAACAAGACCATCCAACCCCACTCTTAAAAAGAAAGCTCCTACAAAGGGTTCTTTGAGCAATGCCTTATAAGGACCATTTTTGGTTTTATTAATAACATATTAATTGTTTAAATTAATGTGAACATACTTTACAGAAGTTAATATGCCTGCTATAACAGTTAAGGTTCTGAAAATGGCAAAACAATATTCCAAGCCTTTGAACAGTTTATCCCTCTTTCTCAACTTCAGTTTTCACTTTCCAGCACATATAGTCTGTTTGTGTTTCCTTTTGTGTGTTTGTGTTTCTGTCTTTCCGTGTGTACTGAGTTTGCCCTCTCGGGCCTACGGGGGTGTGATGTGTTGGCGCCTGTGCCCCCCTCCTCCCCCGAGCACCCCCCACAGAGTGTAATTAGAGTGGGGATGCCTTGGGTGGTGGTTGCATGTCAGTACCTGCGACCCCAGAGAGGCTCCTCACGGGCAGCTTGACTTTACCTTTGCCCGAAGGCCTTAGGGGCGTCAGGAGTGTCAGTCATGAGATGAAAATAAACGCTGCCCCCTCCATCTCCCACCTCTCCCAGCCCTCTGGAGCGAATCCCCTCCCCCCTGCAGTCTACAAAGGAGATTGGAAAAGGGTGTGTTCAAAGCAGCTCTCTCAGACCAACAAGTCCAGCTGTCTTTCACCTCGCGCTGTAAAACTGACACAAAGCCTCGGGTGCTATTACTCAGACACACGACCGAGAGAAAAAGTTCAACTGAGCAGAGGCATGCATCCACTGCAAAACATAATTTTTTGTATCTGAAGTACAAGCAAAACATTCCCAATTCCAAAGAATTGAAAAGCGTTAATTTTAAATGTACGAAAGCATTGATTTGTAAATGTAGAAAAACAGTAGAAACATAAGATTTAAATTGTATACAATAAAGTTTATATCTTTCCTTATAAAATATATTTTTTAAGCCAAAAGTTTGCATACATTTGGGCTGAAGAATGTATGTCACCATACATTTATGTGTTAGGTCGATTAGCTCATTTCCTTTTATGGTAATCGCTGCATAGCATTAAAAATGACAATTGCCATTTTATTCAACAGCAACAACATTTAATGGCAAGGGATTTATTTGAAGTATTTATTTCTCACTGCATTCATTATGAGTTTCATCAAGGTAGAAGTGTTGCAAAAGCATGTGCATCGATTTGCTTTTTCCTTGAGGATAATATTGTATCTAAAAGTATGTGTGAGTTTTGTTTAGACAGTTTAAAGATGGTGATTTCATTGTTAGCGATCATGTACCTGTATTAATTCTTAATTTAATTTTTTTTTAATAAAAAGACAATTGTCATACATTTGTTACAATGAAATTATTTTTTCACAACTACAATTATAAAATATACCTAATACTTTATTTCCACAATAATTATTTCAAAAGAAAAGCTGATATATTCGTATTTAAGGGTGTATTTCGATAAATAATGTGCACTTCATTCTCACTGACTTATGTTTTGTTAGCGTTTGGTGGCTTGGTCTTTTAATTGTTGAACTTGAATCAAATGCTGAAGGAGCCTTACACAAGCTTCTCACAACACTGGAGTTTTAGCCCATTCCTCCTGACAGATCTGCTCTAATTCAGTCCAGTTTGTTGGTTCCAGTTATTTCCCTCAAACACACTTTTTCAGCCCAGCCCCTGAACTTTGTGTGGAGTTCACGTCAGGACTTTGCTGCGGGCACTTCAGACCATTCACCTTGTTCACTGTAGGCCTTTTTGTCTGGCTCAATTTTAAATAATATTTAGCTTTAGGTTTGTTACCTTAAGGTTAGGTATCTCTAAATAAACCTCCTATTTCATGATGCTATGATGTACATGAAATACCATTTGACCAGATTTTTACTTACAATTGTTTGTACAGTGGTGCGGCACGGTGGCGCAGCAGGTTAGTGTCGCAGTCTCATAGCTCCAGGGACCAGGAGGTTGTGGGTTCTAGTCTCCCTCCAGGTGACTGTCTGTGAGGAGTGTGGTGTGTTCTCTCTGTGTCTGCGTGGGTTTCCTCCGGGTGACTGTCTGTGAGGAGTGTGGTGTGTTCTCCCTGTGTCTGTGTGGGTGTCCTCCGGGTGACTGTCTGTGAGGAGTGTGGTGTGTTGTCCCTATGTCCGCGTGGGTTTCCTCCGGGTGACTGTCTGTGAGGAGTGTGGTGTGTTCTCCCTGTGTCCGCGTGGGTTTCCTCCGGGTGACTGTCTGTGAGGAGTGTGGTGTGTTCTCCCTGTGTCTGCGTGGGTTTCCTCCGGGAGACTGTCTGTGAGGAGTGTGATGTGTTCTCCCTGTGTCTGCGTGGGTTTTCTCCAGGTGACTGTCTGTGAGGAGTGTTGTGTGTTCTCCCTGTGTCTGTGTGGGTTTCCTCTGGGTGACTGTCTCTGAGCAGTGAGGTGTGTTCTCCCTGTGTCCGCGTGGGTTTCCTCCAGGTGCTTCATTTTCCTCCCACAGTCCAAAAACACATGTTGGTAGGTAAATTGGTAAAGTGTCCGTCAGTTATTACCTGTAACCACTTGATCCTCATCAGGGCTGCAGTGGGTTTGGAGCAGGAATATATCCAGGACAGGGCGGCAGACCAGCTGCAGAGATGCCCTTATTGATTTGCCAGTGGTGACATAGATTGTGCATTGTTTAAAACTGAGTTTGAAAGTATTAAGGATCTATGGCAAGAGAGCGACCATGCAGTGAGATATACTGGTTTCAAGCGCAAACCTTTTGCTTATTATTCTAACAGAAATACTGGCAATATAATATAGATAATGTTATATAATATAAAAGCATGTTGAGAACATCCAAACTTAGACATCCGACATTGCAAACATTCTGGCAAACAAGCTCGCTACAAGGTAGGCTCCGGACCCATCCCGACCCTGAACTGGATGTACACTTTCCTTGGAAAAACACTTAAAGACTTTAAAGGTCACTGTAGTATTTTTGAGGGTACACACAGAACACTTTGTGCACTTAAATGAGCAAAAATGTAGCTGTAGAGTACATTGTTCTTAACAGTGTCACATATTAAAATGAACAGCTGAATGTGGGGAAAATTAAGATGTCTTGCTTATAAATTATATTCACAGAGTCGGTGTTGACGGTGTCTTTTTAAAGCCCTCTCTGCTTGTGTAAGAAAACATTCAGCGAGCTCCATGTTCTTGTTGGGGTTGTGAAATTTAAGTTTTGCAGTGTCTAGGTCTTTGTACAGCTTTGATACTCACAGCCACACAATCAGGAACACCATGCTTTTAAACAAAGGTCAGCTGTTACACATTTAATGATCTCTTCCCACACATGGAGAACCCACTGGTCCTTCGTGCTTATTGGTTTTGCACCAGTTGAATGTCTAATCAACAAGTTTTACCAGACGGTTCTTGCTCATTTGCTTATTTCAGGAATGGGATGATTCTGAGATGTTTACAGCCTTCGTTTGATTTAGAAACCACTGTATATGGCAACCTCCGTCCAAAATATCGGATGCCTAGCAACCTCTCTAGTGTGTTATCTGCTCCGAGTGCTGGGTGGGTGCGATGAAGTTTGTTGCTCAACAGCTTGTTAAAAGCCTCAGCTTTGGCAGCCTCTGACAGGTAGAACACGGTTTCCATGGTGCCAGAACGAGATCAACACCACGCTACAAATGAATCCAGCAAGTTGATGGGCATTTGGCTTGAGGAAGAACTTTTCCCTCACAAAACAAGCTGAAGTTGTTTCCTCCTCCGAGGCATATCACAAGACTGAAACCAGGTCACATTCATTTACCTCATCCTGCCTCGTAATGATGTTTTTAAGTCAGGAGCCACCTTCTTTTAACCTTGAATGTGTGATGTGTGCAGATCACAGAAGAAGTGAAGAACTATGCAATTTCATTTATTTACTTTCACAAACATTTAAACAGTAAACAGTCACATATTCATACAGACTCCAAATGCATGCTTGCAAACACACACCAAATCTATCCATCACTTGCCTGGACACACATTTTTTCTGTAAATCCTACTGACTCAGTCCTGCCTCCAGCAGGTTTCTGATTTATAACCTCATGCTGCTCCAGTTTCACCTTTGCATTTCTCATTACAGATAATACAAAACAGAACAGCATGGTTCTGGAGAGTAAAGAACCTGCAGGTAGCTACCCTTCCAATCAACAGCAAGCTTTGTCAACAAAATCAAGCGTACGTGCTTCTGTAGGCTCAGCTAGTCACGCATCAAGATCAGCAGTGATTTCTGCCCGTGACTAAGCTGATCTTCAGAGCAATTTAACAAACACAGACAAGAGCAGATGCCAAACCCTAGAGCCCTGAAAGACCTCGTAGTGATACTCACGCAAACAGGTGTTGGAGAGTGATTGCAGTTATGGTGATATTATAAAAAGTTTGCTGTAGTGTTGGTATATTACATAATTATCAATATCTAGCTGAAATAACTATCGCAGAGCTATCACAAGGCACCGCAAGCCCAATGGATAATGCATGTCACTGATTTCTTCATCCTCCAATCAGAAGTTGTAGTAGTTTTGTATGAGTTACAATGTTACAATGTGTGGGGGTGTGGGGAGGGGGCAAAAAATGTTCAAGTACAAAAGGGAGGCACTGAAGATGAAGATGTTTGGGAACCACTGGTCTAGAGGGATTTTATATATAACCTTATGGACTGTAAGTGAGAAGTAGAGCTGAAATATGATGAGGGTTCATCATCTGGTGAATTCTGTGACCATTGAGAAGCCTCCCCTAAAAGTAGCCTTACATGGAATTCTGCCCAAAATATCCTAATTATAGCTTTAAGGCCCAGACAGCCTCATGCTTTGCCTCTTAAAGCTGGATATAATATTGAAAGTGCATGTTGGCCACAGCAGGAGGGCTTCCTGTGCTGACGCTTTAGGGGAACACACATGGAAAGACCACTGCCTTACACCCTTTAACACTGTGAAATCGTACAAGAAGGATATCAGTTTTTTTTTTTATCAGTTCTTGTGTCCTAATATGTTTCCACAACACCGCAACACACAACGTGGCATTGACAGTTGACAGTGAGGGGACACAGTGTTTACAAACTCCAGGGGCACTGCTGTGTCTGATCGTCTCGTACCAGCACGACACACAACATTAGATGTTAGATCTATGTAAGAATGTAGATGTAATTGTAATGTTATGTCTGATCAGCTGAGGCCCAGTAACACATGAAAACTTACACTATTAGTCCAAAAGTATTAGTGAATATCGCAACATTACGGTGCATACATTGAGAAAACATGTTCAGTTGTACTGACAAATAGAGTAGGAATCCCTGGAGTGGCGACTCATGAGCCGAATGTCACCATTTCCAATGCCAAATGCACTCAGTCCTGGACTGTAGAGCAGGGGAGCTTTTTTCTGTAGAGAAATGGAGCCCTCTCCAGTACCTTTGGGTTGAGATGGAACAGTGTTTGTGATAAATTATGCAACATCAGTCCCTGACCCCTAGGCTAATGTTCTCATGGCTAAATGCAATCAGATCCTCTCAGCAATGTTCCACCACTCAGTGAAAAGCCTTCCCACAAAAGCAGAAGCTGTTATGGTTTCAAAGGGGGAACAAGCTTAAATTAAATTAGCCTTAATTTTCAGTTTAGTCTTTATGTTATTATTTATTATTATTTATTTCTTTGTGGGGAGGAGGTTCCCTTGTTGCAAGGGTCAAGGGTCAAAAAGAACAAGAAGTTTGGTTCTTCCATTTTATGGCTTTTGTTTTATCTCATCAGATCAGAGACAAGGCAGGACAGTTTATGAGAGCTAAAGGTTTGGGTAAAAAAAAAAGGCGTGGACGTAATACACAACACTGAAGTGTGGATAAAAATAAGATTTTTTTTTTACAGAGCAGATGTTGAAACTGCAGCTCAGTACAATGCAGTGCTGTGTAATGAAAGTGATTTGGTGTGGTGTACTTTCAAGTAGCTATAAAGTATGTTGGGCGGGACAAATTTGCCGTGAAAAATGAACCTCTGCACACACCTCGAGGATTCTGTTTGACACACACACACACACACATTTCAGGAGAAAGTAGTATGCCAGGAAGAGGACCACCTTTCCCAGAACTGAATTGTGTTAACTAGCACACTTTTCTTTGGTGCCTCAGATCAAAACCTTCACTGAAGTCGGGTGCTTACATAACTGAAGGAGCCAGGAACCAGGCAGCCTTTCGGGCATCCCAGCTGTCTGTGTTTTCTATTAATTTTTCATAGTACAGGTCTGGTAGAGTGTGAGACCTCACTGGAGCCTGTTGAGAAAAACAATGTGGCCGCCCCACTCTTGCTCCACAACTTGTTATTCTGACATACAGATCTCAGTGGGGTGGTAAAACGGTTTCTTCTGTCAGTGTTTTACCAGAAGGGTAAACTGTAGACAGGTTTCCATCAATTCCAATGCCTTGTGGTTGCTTTCCCAGCATTCATTGCTAAAGGGAATTGTGGGAGACTCTTTAAGCACTCAGTACCTTCAACAAACCGAGTGTGGCCAGAGCCTCTCTACAAATGTACACTGCTGTATATGTTTTTAAGGTCAGTCCTTTTAAACACAGCTTGGTAAAAGTAAGCATGTGGTCATAACCGTGTTGTATCCTTTCTCAAAATCCTGAGTGGGACCTAGTTAGGTAAACACTGCTCTTTAGCACACATAGAGTATGTGTTTGTTGAGTATGTACTGCCTTAACTATGCGGCTAATCCACGGCATACATTTGTGACTACCTCCTCTTACTATGTTTCATCTGAATTTGAATGCATTGAGAGCTAGTTTGTACCTCATTTACAGTAACAGCTTCTACTCTTCTGGGAAGGCTTTGAAATTTTCATTGGAAATGTGGTGGTATTCAGCCATGAGAACATTAGTGAAATCTGGTACTAATGTTGGATCCCAGTTAGTTATGAATCACAAATGCCTCTCCAGCTCATCTCATTTGGGTGGTGCTCAATCATTCAGGTTCAACTTCACACAGATCAACTTCTTCACAGACCAATACAGGAGGGCTTTATGTCTATCCTCTTATATGACACTTGGCATTGAGCATGTTGACCTTAGGCTCATGTGCACTTGTTCTGGAGTGGCTCATTCTATTGGTTAATGCTTTTCTGTGGACATTATACAGCACATATTATAATTGCCTACTTAACACGTTTCTTTCAATGGCAGAATCTGGTTTAAGACATGTAGTATATTTTGTGATAAGGCCCTCGTAGAAACCTCTCTGGAGTCAGGAGCTGGAATTTTGGCTTTGTAAATGGGAAACAAACGAAATGTCTCAGTCTGAACTGGCTCAGGAGCTCTCTCCATCTGTTGTCCACTCAGGCGCGGCCAAGAAATGGCACCTGGAGGCATTTGGATGGTGGAGAGACCTCTAATTGTCAAAAAGCATAAAAAATGATGTTGTCGGTCTATTTCTGCTCCATGGGTGGGTTTCACTGACTTACTTTTGCTGTTAAAATTCAATCGTTTAAGGTGGAACTAATTACAAATTCAGGAAAGTGCTAACTGCGTGAAAGAAAACATATACTGAAAGTGCTAGAAAACCAAACAGTTTCTGTGGTAATTCAAACAGTGAAAAAAAAAAGTTAAAATTCAACCACCAACAAGCTACAGTCAATTTATTGCTCAAACATACTTTTCCACCTTAAAAGATGCAGAGCTTCTGAACGAACACAAATGGCAGTGGGGATTTTGTTTTGCTGTGAGAAAACTAGATCTCCAGAATCATCATATGTGTTGCCTTTAAGGTCCCCTTTTAGTCATAAATTAAACCTGTAAAGAATTATTTCTGTCCATCAAGAGTACATGCTAGAAGATATTGCCAAGCCAAAAAAATCCTCTAATGCCCTCAGCCTGGTTTAGATGTAACACTACACCTTTGCTTCCATTCAGTGTGTGTGGATCTATGAAAATTTGATTAGTCCCTGTTTTTACCTCCACCCACTGCTCCCACCCGCAGCATGAAAGCCACACCTCACAAGTTGATGGGATTGGTTCCTGTCTGTCTGAGTTCACCTACTTGAGGCTGTATTTGGAGCCCTGCAGTTTTAAAGTAGACGTGGTCAGCCATGACATTGACTGCTTATTTCACTTGTAATTAATAAGATCTTAAGAGTATAAGGGTAATTGTAAATAAAAAATATATATACTCCATATTATGTAATAGAGATTGTTAACCAATTAATTATTCCTCTTTGTGCCTGCATCAAATATTTAGGAACTTCTCATTTTCAATGTATAAAAATAACATAAGTGTGTTCGGTGCAAATCTGGAAAGCGGTTTGCCTTTTTAACATCAGGGAAGTTTTATGAACACAGCAGGGAAGCTGGAGGCCCTGTGAGAAAGCCACTGTCCGCACCCTGACCACACAGCCCACACACAGAGGGGAAGAGAGGAAGGGACCCCGAGTAGGAGGTGTTGCTTGGCCAGGCCCAGGAATGTGAGCAAAGAGAGTGGATGCTTCAGTGTCTGCGTAATGGCAGGTGTCCACCATGGAGCACACCCGCCAACAATTTGTGAGATGAGGCCATCGCTGGAAGAGGTGCCTGGCAGTTTCCGACACTATTCTTAGGCCTGTTCCTCACAGTCGGGCGTGAAACTCGAGGATGAAGTGACCGCTGCTTGACGGTTTGTGGTGTAATCACGCTTCTTCTCACTGATCTGCTCTGGCGCTGATGTCATACCAGCCGGTGTTTTGGGCATGTGGCCCAGGGGGCGCAGACATACTGCAGACAAAAATGATGAGATCACAGCACTGACCATTGCCCACAGTCTCAACACAGCAGGAGAGACAGCCAAACAGTCCTCCAGAGATCCAGTGACCCATTCACAGGGCAAGTGACATTAGAAAGCATGGCACTTATCAGCACAGCCCTTGCAGGGAACACATGCCCACTATATTCCAGAATTAACACAGAGGAGGGTAATTGTGTTCTGGTAGTTGTCTGATTTAAGGGGGATGAAATAAAAAAGCGTAGAAAGCTTAGATATATATATCATTTGCAGAATAGCACAGAGTCTGAGGTAACATCCATATGGGCCCATAACAGGCACATGGGTCTGAAGCCCACGGAGGTGTTCTGTGATGAAGTGAATATGTATTCTCTAAAGTGATGGAAGAGCAGTGAACACCTATGGGATTAGATGTAGCGGCATTTGTGGTTGAAGATAATCCAGCATCAGTACCCGACCTCATTTCATGGCCGAATGGAGTGCTACGACCCAGTCTAGGGTTCAGCCGTAACAGAATGAGGTGTGTGTTGTGATGGGTATGTGGGAACAGAAAAACTGTAAGAGGGATGAGAATGGGGATGAAAATAAGCAGAAGTAAAGGACACAAAAAACACACAAACACCAGTGAAAATTCAAGATGGTCTGTGCCGACAAATTAACATACTCTAACTTACCTAATAGAAACAAAAGAGAATGTCTAACCTCACTCCCTAAGTATATACATGAAAACACACACAAAACAAACGGCAGCCAGCCCTGCTCTGGTGAAATATATACACAGTGTACGTATCTACAAACGTTTACAAACAGATCTCTATCTTTGAAAATCAAAAGAGGCAAAGTTCAAAAAACAAGAACCACAGGATTCAATATTAACGACAGAGTCCCAAAAAACACAGAGAGCACAAACACAGAGGACAAGCAGCGTTCACATCGGCGTCTTTTATGATTCCCGGGGAGATGAAGTACAGGAAGCAGTGACACAGACACAGAACACATCAGAGTTATGGGCCAAACTCTGGGTGGATGAGCAAAAACATGGACTGGAACAAAGTGCAGAACCTAGACATTGACAGAGACAGAGAGATTGAGAGAGAGAAAACATACACAGCACAGCGTAACAGGAGTCAGATCCTCACAGAGACGTTCCAGTATTAAGTCTTAACTCCACTCTTTTAAAGTGTAACATAATAAAAGATAATAAAATGAAACAATCACTCCACATAAACACTACTTCACAAAAGTGACTAAAACAAACCAAGCTGTAACATAGAATACTGTAGCATCAGCTGCTATACTCGCATGGCCTTTCAATGTTCAAGTTTATTTGAGACAGTTTATGGCTTTCAGATGCATGTTCACTGTAATGTTGGCAAGTATGGGTACACTTAGCTTAACAAAGCACGCACATTGCTCAGCTGGTCACTAAATGCATGTTTATGTTTAATGGTGAGTGAGGTTTACCCAGTTCTCAACATGGGGTTATGTTCACTCTGACCTCTCCTTTGATGCTTGCTGCAATACTTTCAAATTGAAATGTTTTTATATTTGTCTCCCTTGTTTTCTTTTTTGCTTTTGGTGATCTAAAACTGGGCGGCACGGTGTCGCAGTCACATGGCTCCAGGGACCTGGAGGTTGTGGGTTCGATTCCCGCTCCGGGTGATTGTCTGTGAGGAGTGTGGTGTGTTCACCCTGTGTCTGCGTGGGTTTCCTCCGGGTGACTGTCTGTGAGGAGTGTGGTGTGTTCTCTCTGTGTCTGCGTGGGTTTCCTCCGGGTGACTGTCTATGACGGGTGTGGTGTGTTCTCCCTGTGTCTGTGTGGGTTTTCTCTGGGTGACTGTGAGGAGTGTGGGTTGTTCTCCCTGTGTTTGCGTGGGTTTCCTCTGGGTGCTCCAGTTGCCTCCCACGGTCCAAAAACACACGTTGATAGGTGGATTGGTGACTCAAAAGTGTCTGTAGGTGTGAGTGTGTGTGTGTGTGTGTGTGTGTGTGTTGCCCTGTGAAGGACTGGTGCGCCCTCCAGAGTGTAATCCCGCCTTGCGCCCAATAATTCCAGGTAGGCTCTGGACCCACCGTGACCCTGAACTGGATAAGGGTTACAGATAATGAATGAATGAATGAATGATCTAAAACTGCAGACCAAACAATGCTGAGTTAAAGGTATGTTAAAGGCCTGTGCTGTTGCTGTGGAAGCATGTTTTGTTAGAAAGCATGAAATAACTGGACTGCTTCTCCCTTCATGCCCCGCAATGGGTATGAGGTGTTAGCCCCCACAGTGGTCAAGAATCTAGGTTTTACAAGCGTCTTGTATTTTCTTTGTGCTGTTCATTTTTGTTCTTTTCTTTAAATTTTTTAAATTTATGTTTCAAATTTTTTTTTATTTTTTATTTTTTTTTTTTTGCTGCCCCTAATAGTAGCCTTTAGTTGTTAAAAGCATATTGTGGTGCAAACTCAGGCGCCAACACTTTCATGTAATAGAGGCTAATATATGCAACAATTGCAACAATTACGTTGTAAAAGCCTTGTTGTTTGTGGCCTGGTACCAAATGATCCCAGTGACTGGGAACCTCTGAGGCAGGCTACACCTCTAATTTTCTTCACATCTGTGCATTCCAGCACTTCACACTAGTTTCCGGTGTAAACCAAAATCACTCCAAATTGATATTCATATAAAATGCTAATTCAAAGAACTTTGCTTGATGAACAAAAATATAAATAGTGGTGTCTCTGAACATCCCGTCTCCTTCTACACTGAGAAAGTGTCTTTGAGGAGGAGGTGCTACTGAGCCTGGTCCAGGAGTGTGAGTGTAACATTTGTGTCTAGCACTAGATATGCTCTCTCCAAATGACCACTGATTTCTCTTTCACTTTGTCTCGCCAAGAGTTATCTATAGCCTTGTAATCTGCAGTATCTGTGCAGAAAGAGCTCTGTTTAGTGCAGGATCAGATGACTTGCAGAATCTCACCTGTGCCTGGCTGAACATGCTCTGTGCAGATGAAAGGCTGCTATCTCCTCTCAGAGTCAGGAACTGTCATTAAGGCCCCACCATTACTTTGTTTTTGTTGTGCTCTGATGATCTGCCAAAAAACACCCCCCAACTCTGATTTGGAGCAAAAATGTCTCCACTCCACTGTTAAAGTTGTCATCTTTACTATCAGTCGGTAAGAGGAATCAGGCAGCAGTTTCTGAATCAATTTTAATCTCCATGGAGTGCTTCTCTCTCATGAGAGGCGGCCATGTATAAAACAGGTTTAGTGGTGAACCTCTGACACATCCAGACCACTAGGTGTCCGTGTGATTGCAGTTTTATAACATGAAGAAGTCTCACTGGAGATAGTTGCTTATTGCTGCTTAAAAGTGAGTGGCTGTGGAGCCACAGATTCACTCTCTATATGTAGTGTGTTCTATTTGTAAGAGTGTGTTTATCTTTGACTCTTCCTGAGTGTCATTTCTTTGATGTTATTTCTTAGATGAAGAGTACGCTACAAGGCCACCATTTTTGAAGAAGCAGACCAAAGATGCCAACTACTGGCTCAAGGAGACTGCGGTCAGGCATCACCAGAACGAACAGAGGACCAGGATGTTGGTCAACCGTGTGGAGGAGCCCAAGACCCCTCGACCCAGACAGGTAAGAGTCCCTCAGGGTAGGGGTGCTTCTGGCTTTTTTTTACACCTCACAGGCAGAGGAGTCCTGATTATCCATTTATGTGACCAATGATCCATTCCTAGCCGACAGAAACAGTGTAACGGTTTGTGCAGAGCCTTGTACTGACCTTGGCTGGCAGTGTATTTAGTACAGTAGTGCCCTCTTCTGGTTATCACACTCACACACATTTTACTTTCACACACACACACACACACACACACACACACACAGTTTAAATACATACAGATAGACATCTACTTTAGAGATGTTTTAAAGAATGCATTTTTTGCAGTGTATTTTTATTGTCCATTAATAACAAAGATCCTGACTTTCAAATCCAATGGCAATTACAAAACAATTTAAATACAAACAGCTGCAAGTCTGTAGATTGGATAGTTGGCAGCATCCAGGCTTTCCTCCATGAACTGCTTCAGGGAGCTGACTGGTGACAGCTGACAGTGACAAATGCATTGCTAAAGAGAACAAACACTTGGCATCTTGGCTGAAATTATATGAGCCAAGCCTTATCACGCTGGCATTTCTGCAACTCGCCTTTATCAGCTCTGGCTATCATGCGTAGCTGCAGTGAGTTAATTAACTTTTCTTGGAAGTGTACCATCGTCTTACCTGGACCTTTAAATCCTCAGCCAACTGACCATTACTGCATGACTTCATCCCAAAACAACACTCCCACTATGGCCATCTCCCCCCCCCCTTCTCTTTCTCTGGCCATATCCCATTTGTTACAGTCATTTCTTGCACAAGTTTTGTTTGTGGTTTTCTTCTCAAATAAGCAATTGGCGAAGAAGAGCCAGAGTCCTCCCAGTGCTGTAGACCCTGAGATATGGCTTTGTTCATGGGATAATTCTTCAGGGAAATGAATGATATTGAAATGATGAATCATTTCATATAAACTAAAGCTGCAGTGGCTGGCTTTGCACGCACACACAGCTAGCACTCCCTGTATAGCCAGCCATAAAAGAGGATTTCCACCCACTTTTCAAAATTCCTGCACAGTACAGTTGTTAATGTAAAAAAGTGCAGAAAATAATGCTAAGAAATGACAGTAAAGACTGCTGTCTATGGATTAGACAACACATGCTGTTTCGATGGACCACACCATATTTGATGGACCAGGTTGGCACATGGTGTGTCGTTATATTTCGCTGTTGTCACAGTAAACTATATGGATATATCAACCATAACGTTTGACCTCACAACGGACACTTTAACTGGGCCTGCTTCCTGGAGACAAAGCGGTCATAAAACAGCGTTATGTCTGTGAGTGCAATGTTTTTTGGCATTTGGTCAATTATGTAGCTTTGCTTTGGTTGGCTATATAAGCTGAAAACCTGGCCTCACACAAATATGTGAACGGGAAACCCAACATTGTCTTCAAGGTCACTGTGGCAAGTTGAGTTTGTTCTGTCGTTACCTTAATCCAGAAAGACGTGATGCAGTAGACTGACATATTGTTGATTACATGAAATTACTTTGAGTGTTTTGAATTGCAATTAATACGTCTCATAAAACACACTGTTACTTGTAATTATGGTCATTTTTATGAATAACATTGTAATAATTGAAATATTAAAGCAAAGCTCAACTGCTGTGCTGTAGTTGGCAGTTACAGCAGCCCAGCAACAAATTGTCCACATCCCGATACTAGTCCTCAACCCGGTGGTTGGGAACCTTCTTTAGAGGGAAGACAGAACATTTGCAGTGATAGGAGCCAGACGTCTGACTTCCATTTAATGCTTCCAAAAGCTGCCCTTTAGAACATCATTAGATCATTAGATTTGGGCTAAAATATTGTAACCTGTTCAAGGTGGAAGGGTACTTTAACACTGTTCTGGTCACTTTCAATAATGAAAAAGCTACATTTGTGTTGTGTATTGACACCAGGTTCCAACTCCACTGCAAAGAGCAAATTCTTGGCTTTGAGCTTGCAGAATGTATGTTCATGTGCAGCTGCTCCAGAGACTCTTGTTCTACTGATAACTATTTTACGAACTGTGTCTGAATAAATGTAAGGGTCAGCAAAGGTGCAGCTTAAAAAATCTGACATCACCCATTACAAGAGGTGCCTAATAGTTTATATTGGTCCAAATATTTCCTTTAACTTAACTCTTAGTATAACCATTTTTACCACATGAAGAGCATTGTGACACTCAACATTATTCATTGCAATCTATAGCAGGTATAACCTCAGTTAGAACTAGTGTTAGGGCTGGACCTAGGCTCTGTGGCTGTAGCATTTAGGCAGAGCGAGAATTCAGAAATCATTAATGCCCATCCATCACCCACCCCCTCTACAGCAGAAAGTCTATGAGAATGTCAGGCTGACGTCATTTGTGTTGAGAGCTGGGCCCCGAGTGCAGTGAGCTCTCTGTTGGAGAGCTTTTCATCCACATGATACGGATAAGATCCCTGGCAGAGCTCACTCCTGGTACCCTCTTATCCCTGGCCAAGCAACGAGAGGAGAAAGAGAGAGAGAGAGAGAGAGAGAGAGAGAGAGAGAGAGAGAGAGAGAGAGAACAAAAAGGAGAAACACAAAGGAAAGAAAAAGGGTGTAGGAATAGAGAGGTAAAAATTGATTGAGGCCCTTTGGTGCAGCTGCCTTTTTGCCTTTTGTTATTGAGAGAGAGAAAGAAAAGTAAGTGAGAGGCCAAGACACTGAAAAAGGACACAGAGAAAGTGACAAGGATGGTGAGAGAGGTGACAGAAAGACAAAAGAAATTAACAGAGGGGAGAGTAAAAGAAAAGAAAGAAATTAAGAGGTATATAAAGAAAAAGAGAGTAACAGATAAGTGTAAATAAGATAGAACCTTTGATGCAGAGAGAGAGAGAGAGAGAGAGAGAGAGAGAGAGAGAAAGAGACAGTCACAGACATAGAGAGTCAGAGAAAGTGAAGAGAGCAAGATACTGAAAGAACAGACAGGGAAAGATGGGAAGAAGAGAGAAATATTAAAAGAAATGAACAGAGGGGAGAGATAGGGAAATAAAAGTATGAAGAAGGGACAATATGTAAAGAAATAGAGAGCGGAAGGAGTAAGTAAAATTTGTGAGAGGCCCTTTGATGCAGCTGCCTTTCCTCAGACAGAGAGAGAGAGAGAGAAAGAGAGAGAGAGAGAGAGAGAGAGAGAGAGAGAGAGAGAGAGAGAGAGAGAGAGACAGAGAAAGGAAAAAAAGTAGGGCTTGCAAGAGATGATTATCTGCTATGTTTCATGAGCCTGCCGGACTGGTTCTTATCTTGCTCTTTCTTGTGTGTGTGTGTGTGTGTGTGTGTGTGTGTATGTGTGCGTGTGTTTGTGTTTCTGGCTGAACAGAGTCAGTGTCAGCAGGAGCTGGATAAGGTGCTGGAGGAGATCTCCAAAATGACCTTCCATGACAACAAAGGACCCCTGGAGAACTTGTATGAACTAAAGTTCCCCAACTGTGACCAGAAAGGACAGTATAACCTAAAACAAGTAAGTGGTCACTACAGTCTGTTTATTTATCATTTCATCTTGGACTTTGTTCACACTGAAGAGATGTGAGAACTGCAAGGTACAAGTGACCCAGTCCAATTTGTACAGAGTGCATTCACATTTGCTGGCATAGCCACACTGGTTTATATATTAACAATGCAGGCTTGAACGCACTGAAGGTGTAATGGCAAGCAGCCCCATCCCTGAATGACTGAATAACCTAATGAATTCCATTCTCAGTGGTCATACTGAGTCACACGTTCAGAACCATTTAAATCAGGCTTGGTTTTGACCGAGTTATCTCCCAGATTTAGACCTCAGCAGTTCCACCCCTTAGCCAGGACTCCCCCAAACATGCACCGATCTGGGGGGGAATGAGGAAATTCACATGCTTTCTCTGAGACACGTGAAGCCAACTACCAGTTCTTTCTGAAGTGCTGTTAACACAATGCCACAGCACAGCTCAATACCCTTAAACATTAAAGAACATTAAATGCCCAGATGAGATATGCCAGCTCAGAGAGGCCTGTATTGGCCCAGATGGTAAGGACGACCCTTAGACCACAGCACAACTCAGGAGCCCCCAAATCCGATTTTATATGTCTTTTTACCATTCACTTTGCAGAAAATCATTCATTCATTCATTCGTTATCTGTAACCCTTATCCAATTCAGGGTCGCAGTGAGTCCAGAGCCTACCTGGAATCATTGGGCGCAAGGCAGGAATACACCCTGGAGGGGGCGCCAGTCCTTCACAGGGCAACACACACACATTCACTCACACCTACGGACACTTTTGAGTCACCAATCCACCTACCAATGTGTGTTTTTGGACTGTGGGAGGAAACCGGAACACCCGGAGGAAACCCACGCGGACACAGGGAGAACACACCAACTCCTCACATTCCCGGAGCGGGAATCGACTACAACTGTGTGACTACCCAGCCACCGTGCCGCCCTTGCAGAAAATCAGTCCTGCTTAAATCACATCTACTGAGAAACTGGATTTGAGCGGTCTGCATTTTGTGTGAAACTGACAAGTGGACAAAGTCACTAAGGGCTTAACTTGTTGTTTCACCAACCCTTCACTCTTCGTTCAGTCAGTATCTGAGAAACATGTTCAATGGCATGTGGAAATCTACTGTTGTCACAGCTGTTGAGGTTTCTGCAGCAGTTTTGGAGCCAGTGACAAACACATTAACTCCAGAGTCCTGGAGGCTCTATATGGGTTATATATGTGTTGTATGTCATATTCACGTGCATTTCAAGACAAATTTAATAAGATATGGAAAAATCAAGAAATTGTCCCCAGACTATATAAATAGTAATAACAGGAAATGTAAAAACGATGTCTCTGCTACTGTAGTCCATCATGTGTTTGGGGCAACCTTGGCTTCTATAGCACTAAGCTCAGTGTCACAGAGGAAACTGTGGAAATATACAGTGGAATTCATTGGACGTCAGGTTTGCGAACTATCAAAATATACAATACAAGTCAAATGATTGGACACACCCACTCAGGGAGGGTTTCCTTTGTTTTGGGCCATTTTCCACATGTTAATGTACAGCACCAGTCAAAAGTTTGGACATTTATATCTTTTTCTATGTTGTAAATGAATGTGGAAGATATTAAAACTATGAAAGAACTCACATGGAATTATGTAGTAAACAGAGAAGTGTTAAACAAAGCAGAATATGTTTTATACTTTAGACTCTTCACAGTAGCCCCCTGTTGCTTTGACGACAGCTTCACACACTCTGTCCGTTCTCTCAGTCGGCTTCATGAGGTCGTCACCTGGAACGGTTTTCAGTGAACAGCCGTGGCCTCGTCGAGAGTTAATCTGTAGAACCGCTCCCTTCTGAATGTGTCTGAGACTGTAACTGGGGTTGTGCAGAGGTAGGGGCTGGTACACAGTTCTACCAATCACTGATAAGGAGGAGATGTGTCCAAACTTTTGACTGCTACTGTAAATGCAAGCCGATTTAAAGAAGATAAAAAAGGAAAGTGTTCTGAAGAATATCTTCAAAATTTACCAGGGGAATCTTTGGTTTACTGCAGGTTTTCAGAGCTGCAGTGAGCTGCTTGTTATTATTTTTTGCCATTAAGCTGTGAATTTATTTATCCATATAGCTCAATCAAAATGGGTTTTGGGGATGAAATCAACACCACCCTCCTGACGATCATGACAGAGATTGAATGCCTTGTCTTAGAAGTGTATATAATAATAATATTTGATAATTTACTGCCAATAGCTTTCTCACTGAAGGCTTGTCATAGTTTTTCTTTAACTTGAAAAAGAAAATAGAGTTCAGAGAGTTGCTGTGAGTGACATGTCAGTCATTATGCTGCAAATGTCAATTGCCATGCCCTTTCTGAGTTGAAGTTTTGTATGGTACAGCAGTAGTTCATTGACCCTGGGGGACTGAGATCATTGTGGGGTGGTTTGTGATTTACATAGGCTTACACTTTGAATGGCACCTATTTGAGAATATTATATTTGAAAATTGATTGAGTAGCAAAAGAGATGTTGGATGACTGTCATATGACCCCATGTATTTGTCTTAAAACTCGAGCTAATGCCAAAATATACACATGTAATTCCTAATCTGGACACCTAATATAGCAGCAGAGGTAACAGTGAAGAATGCTCAGCTAACAGAAGTTGCTAATCTGATAATGCTACAATATCCATATGTCTTCTGTTCTGAACGTCTTCTGTTCTCACTGACCTTTCTCAGCTTGAGTAAAGTCTATAAAAAAAAAAAAAAAATTAACAAGTGGAGCCCATCCCAGAGCCAGTGCTGGTCAGCGGAACAGAGGCAGCCCAAGTCTGCACAGCTATCATCACTTTGGGCAGTGTTAGTATGAGGCAACGTGCAACCTCTCATCTACACTAGTTTCACAATTTGGCACAAAAACACGACAGAATGACATGGAGATTAGAGCTGTCTGAAAAACGGGCTCCCACACTTTCGGAAGTAAGCGTGTTTTGCTGACACCAAGGTGAATGCGTCTCAAATCAGGAATTTCAAGGTCATAAAAATGTTTGCGAACCGACTGCCGCCAGCCTGTGGGAAGTTTAGACGATGTTTTGCAATCAGGCTGTATTTTCTTTTCCCCATCCCTCGCATGTCCTTGACAGAGACCCACTTTTTATTTTTAGAGCCCAAACTGCGATATGAGCTATCTTTATCAACAAAAGCAACACATAGCGCTACAAAGCAGAGGTAAAATGAGGACAAATCCGCCCAGAAGCGAAGCAGTGCATTGTTTTGATGCAAAAGCTCGGTTCCCAGGGCTCAGAAAACTTCACCTCTCCACCCTAAATTATTCTGTAATCATCTTGTTCCTCTTGCAATTACAGTAACTGTCACTTTTTGTTCTTTGTCACTGAAGGAAGAAATTGGAAAATCTGTTTTTTTTCCCTATTTTGGGTCCCTGTGTAAGCTATGTCCAGTTCAATTATGACCTCATTTTGGGAGTGCTCAGTGGGGGGCAGAGAGCCATGCTGTGACAAATGAGGCGAGTACGTTTGCTCCACCCTCCACCCTTAACTCCTGATCACTGTACCAAGTGCTTCATTAACCCCTTCAACTTTAGACTTATTATTTAACTTTATTATTCAGTAGCTACACTAATGGTTCAGTAAGTAATATGAAACTAATGTAGGAGTTGAGGTTATGGAACTGATGTGTCCACACACAGGCCAACACAGAATCTGAGGTGGCTGTTTTAAACTGTAGGCTTATTGTGTAGTTACTAATCTAAAGCCGTATCCATCTTGTAATTCCGGTATCAGTTTAAAATAAGACTACAATTATAAAGGTCTATAAATAATTTATTCTTTTTAATACATGGGTATTAATTAGCTTCTGAAAACAACTTAAAAGTCATTAATGATCATTTTAAACACAGATTTAATTTGTCTAATACTGAGTATCAAAGAACTTACTGAGACTATCAAGGGAAAGAATAAGCTAAGACCTGAAAATGTAAATTTAGTCTTTTCATATCTTATGGTACACCACATTATCGTCTTAGACATTCTATAAGTGGCTCATTGGTTAAACTTGGTGGTTGAATGGTTAAAAGTAATTACAAACATGTGCTGGATCTGACAGACTTAATGTTGCCTGATGGAGAAGACAAGGTAAGATCAGTATTTAGCAAGATCTGAAGTTTATCAGTGCAGATGGATGTGGGTTCACTATTTGGCAAACAACAGGTCGCTGTCAACCTTTCTATCTATGATCTACTTTAATGCCTTTCCAACATAATAAACAACGTTAATAAACAAGTTGTAATCTATTCGACCCAAACATATACGATATGTATCTATCAGGACTGGCCCTCGCTCTACCATCTCTCTCATCCCATCCCTCTCCCTTTATGCCTTTCTTATGTGTTCCAGTGCCACATGTCCTCCCACGGTCAGCGGGGCGAGTGCTGGTGCGTGAACCCCTACACTGGTGTCCAGATTCCCTCATCAATCAGAGTGAGGGGAGACCCCAACTGCAGCCAGTACACCGGTGGTCCTGAGCTGGAGCCCCCCACCAGCCTGCAGAAATAGATGTGTTCTCTCTCTCAACTGTCTGGAGAACAAGCGGAGCTGCAGAACAATGAGAGAGGCGAAGCTGGAGAGAGGCGTGCATGCATGTATTGCTGCGTGTATATGTGTATAAATGTTTCTGTCCCAGTTGGACATCCTAATCACATGGAATTGAAAGAGCTGTATGTCATGGCACATGACAAAAGCCAAAACAGAAGACAAGGATTTTCATCCCCCCCTTAACTTTTCCGATCATAGTGGGTAACTATGTTTAGTTTGACGATGAGAGACTGGCGTTATGTCCATCTGTTCCAAGACTTTTAGCATATTTTCCCTAGGAAGTGCTGGTAGTGACGGTGCTAATATTGAGTCCAATATTAACTGGGTTTGGCTCTCTTCCAATTGCAGTCTTAATCCACTTCTCCTTTATAGAGCTATGCTAGCATTTGCTGGGACCACTCGGCGCCTGCACTGTTGCTTTTTGGCTTTTTGAAAGAAGCTAAGCAGTAAATATAAAAGGATGTACTCTAGGCTAACATAAGCTAATTTTGAAATGGAACAATATATTTTGTTTACTTCTTTTTTCGTGGTGGTTCCATGTGCAGTGAAGCCATCCGTGCTGTCAACTTGTATTCATAACCAGTTTTTTTCCCTATCACTGCCTCCTCTCTCTGAACTCCCCCATCCCACCAACCCACCCCTCTCAAAGCCTGTGGAGCTGCATTCTCTGTAGTGGAGGGGCCTTGTCTCCTGTCCACAGGGTGTCCAGAGGATTGGTTTGTGTGTGTTTGTGTGTTCACGTGTGTGTGTGTGTGTGTCTGTTTTGAGTGTATGTGTAGGAATTGTAGCCACTGTTGGCAGCTGATAGACCTCTGCCCACCCCGCTTCTGACCCTGCCCCCATCCCCGCCCTAGTCCTTTCCAATTCACCCCATCCAGTTATGTGGAGGGGAAAAAAAGGGGTGGAATGGTATGATGGGCGAGGGTGTAGGGGGCACAAGTGGTTACTAATGATGTGCTGACAGAGGTCGAGTTTAGGACACAAGGCTGACATTGACAAATGCAATATTAAGTGGCTTAAGGGCCTATAAATAAACACAGGTTTGCAAATGTATGCTTACAATGCAGATGGGCCAGGCTTTACCTAGCTACTCTACAGTCTGGGGCAAAGCGCCTGAGAGGAGGGCTATCGGTGGTAACATTTGTAGTTGGGAGGACTGGTGGGTGGGGGTGGAGGGGGAATTGCCGTAGAGTGGTGTGAAGGGAAGCCAAGTGGTCACAGGTTCAGTGTGAGAGTACTAAGCTTGCCCTGTCAGCAGATTTCCCACCTGGTGTGATCTGTTTAGTAAGAAGTGGTGCTCCACAGGTATGTGGGGTCTTAGTCCCTTGCTGGAGCTCAATGAGAATTCTGATTCCATTTGGTTCAGCCAGCTTAATATGACTGTCAGTCTCCCTCTTTCTCTCTGTCTTTGTCTCTCTCTGTGCATATAACATTGAACTGCTCAAAATGACAGCATCCAGAAATAGCAGCTGATTAAGCTTGATCGATTCTAAACAAATGTGGCATAGGCCACAGAAGCTCGGTATGCAACCCGGACAGCTTTGAGTGCTGAGCTGGGTTTGGACCTCTACGAATTTGCCTCTCAGAAAATGTATTATATATATGTTAACCTCAAACTCACATGGCATTACCATGTCCAGTGCGCCTTTGAAATTAGCATTCGTAGGCTGCCTTGTTGTTTTTAGTGTGTAATATGGTGCTAGAGACTGGCTCTCTTAAATTTCCCACCCCCAATACCACCCCCATCGCGGGGTTTCGGTGGCAGCTGAGAGATTGCTGAGTTACTGGCGGCAAGTTTTCCATTTGGGTTGGTTTCCGAAATAGATTGCTGCCTGCCCTCCGGTGGTACAGTAAATTTTACGGTAGTTTGATTCTGGCCTAGTTTGAAAACAAAGCGAAACCAATCCCTATGGTTTTTGGGCATATTGATTTCCCAGAGATGTCCTAAAGGGCTGAAAGAATGTGTGTGTGTGTGTGTGTGTGTGTGAGAGAGAGAGAGAGATGGCATGAATGTGTGTGTAGAGGGGGTTGATGTGCCACGCCTGCAGCCACAGAACAGAGGAAAGCAGTGTTTGCCATCTGCTGCAGTGTAAAACTGTCCGAGCCGCTCACTGTGTTTGATAAGCCTCACACAGGCGATGGGGGAATTTCTTAAACGAATCCAAAACATGATGTGTCATGGCCAGCCTCTCACATGCACTTATTTGTTTTTTCTCTACTTTTCCTTTTTGATACTTTGCATGTCACTGAGACCCAGGAGACACACCAGCATCAGTAAAGCTTTACTCTGCTAACTGCCAAAAAAAAAAAGGCTTGTCCTGACTTCTCATAGGAACACTCATTAAATAAAGTGCCTGCCTGTAATTCCACAAGGGAAGCCATAAATGCATGTGAACCAGCACATTATTGTCATTTATAACAGGAATTTAATATAAGATTAAACATTATACTTTCAAAACGGTCTGTTTGTTCATTTTTTTTTAAATGGCACATTAATTTTGGCCATGCATAAATGAAGGGTTATGTTTATAAGACCTACACCAATTTACACCAATTTCTACAATTTGTGTAGACACCAGCTCGTCTAACATTTCTTCTGAAATCAAGAGCATTAATGGGAAATGTGCCCCCTCTTTCTTGCAGTAACAGCCTCTAATCTTCTGGGAAGTCTTCACATTAGTTTGTGAACCATTTCTGATATTTGACTATGCAGCCACAAAATCAAGTGCTGCCCTTCAGAAAAGTGTTTTGCTCCTTAGTTGACAGATGTAAGTTTAGTCTTTAAATCCTTGGTTGTATCTGGCATGACTCTGACATGGTTAGAAATAATATTAATTGCCATTTGTTGCTTTTTCAAAGATAATCATGTATCTCAAAAATAGTATTTTTATAGGAGAGGGAAAAACTTTCAATGGAAGTCAATGTAAAAAAAATATATATATATATTATTTCAGGTAATTTTGAGCATTTCTATTGACCCATTCATCATGAAAATTTTACACAATGTGAAGGACAGCTTCTATGTTCAGAGTAGTAAACTAAAAACCAACAAATTTTGTAATCCTTGGAAAATGTTTATTTAGAACTAAGTAGCAACAAAAGCCACAGTCCTGTCAAAGAACACATTTCTTTAACAGAGAATATGTGGAAAAATCAACACAACTTCTGGGTAAGTGCCTTGAATTTTTACAGCTGGGTTGATGCAGTTTGGCCAAAAGTAATCAGTATACTACATCACCTAAAAACTCTATTGTACATGAAATATTGACCTCATCATTTTATTGGGCTGGTTACTGGTGCTTCACTCTTAAGACCACAGATGGGTGAAGGAATAAACTTAGCATGTGATCATCATTCTCTCAGGCATGGTGCAAAAAAAAACAAACACATGGAGCCATCCGTTGTTGGCCTAATTAAGTAATAAAAGGGGCACAAATGCTTTGAAGTCTAATGTGCAGTTGTTGGATTCTTTGAAGGCAGTTGTAATTGTCATGTTCACTGCCTCACAAATCAAATCTCCATGCACATGTTCCACTCAGAGTCTGCTTCCTTCTTCCTTGTCTGGGTTCCGGCTCTTATGAATAAAGGCCGGCCCATCTTTAAGTCAAGTGGGAGTGCTGTGATAAGTCACATCTGGCTATTGTAAAGCTCAGTTATTGTGTGTATCAGGAAGGATGACAGGAGATGAACATCTAAAATATACAAAGCAGAAAAACACCAGCCTTCCTCAAAATGGAACTCAGCAAAAGATTTTCACAGTTAAAACACAAGAGCTTGCTCCCTTTTTTAAAAACAATAATATGGTGAGCATTTGTAATTTACACCATGAAACTGAAGTGATAAAGATGATGACGATGATGATGACATTTGTAATTTACCCAGTTACATTACACCATGCAGGTTTAAAGATATGTCTACATTATGAAATGTTCTTAAAGTACAATTGTTGACACATGCTTAATTTCAAGGTCTAGTTGGCTTTAAATCCCACAACATTAAGTTTTGGAACTATATCCAATGCTTGAGGCAAGAGTTGGAGTGGTCCTAGTTATCCAGAACTAATGACCCATTATCGACACCTGTCTTGTGGTGGAATACAATAATATTTTCACAGCAATGCTCCAACATCTAATTCCTAGAATAGAAGAGAAGATGCTACAATTGCAGCAAATGTGTATAGATGATCTTTGATTTAAGAAGTGTAGATCTAAGTGTACATCCTGCTTTCTGTCCAATCACAGTGCAATACACAAACCCAAGGTTGCCAGGTAAAAAATACAGCACACTACAGCCAGGCAAGTGAACAAGTGAACAGAGATAATGTTAGATTTTTGCAGAACATAAAAGCCCCTGCGGCCTGCTAAAAAGCTCCATGACCAGAGGCGTAGTAAATCAGAGGAAATACTGGTATTTGTAAAATATGAAGGCAAGTTAGAGCTCAGCAATACTATAAAAGGGATGCAGATTTTGATTATTTTGAGCAAGTCATTTCTGAAAATCCTTCATAAGATGCATATGTTTGGATAATAGCTATACATTTTTGAGTGGTTTGTGTGTTTACAGAGCAGGGAAGGAATGTGAACTCCTTAGTTTGTGTATTTTAAATGAATAAAGAGTATTCAGAGCAGATGTGAACTCTGAAGTTTGTAAGTTTTAGATGGATACACTGAATAAAATGAGCAGATTAAGTGATGTAAATGCAGCTGTTTGTTTGCTTTAATCCAATAAATTGGGGAATTTGCATTATTGCAATGCTAAATTTAGCCTTGTATAGTTGCCTATTTAAGGCGGAATTGAAAATTCAGATAGGAAGCTGCATGGGGAATAGCTCCAGTATTAGCCTCATAATCAGAACCATATAAGTAGAATTAAATGCTTGAATACAACATTTGTGAAAAAGCAAACATCTGCCTTGTAAAATTACATTTAAGGTGAAAGTGAAGAATTAATAAGCAAGATAAAAGCCTTGTCTTGTGAAATGTTTGAGGGTGGTAATTTGAAGTCAAATATGAAGTTAGTAAATATAGGAAAAACAGTGGCAGTTTATTAAACATTTGCCTTTTGTTAGTTTAGGTAAATATTTGGGACATTTGTACACTTTTCTGTGTAAATAGGTTGTTTATGGTACATTTGTTGTAGCCATGATGGTCCAATTTTAAACACGTCTTCCTGTAGGTTCAGTATTCCCCAACTTTGCAACATGTGTGAGCTTTTTACGTCTGGAGAGGGGGAGGGGTCAGAAAACTCTCTAAACTTTTAAATGTGAAGTGCAACACTCACTTTAAACATTTGCTGGCTTACTTGTTGTATTTATCACTAATAAAGCTAGAAGACCTCTTAAGCATCCCATGCTAATCAGTGAAGTCCTGTGGTGTGAGGGTATGCTAACTTGTCCTGAGGCTCTGTGATAAAAGAGGAGATGATTTCCACAGCACAGCCCATACAACCTGTCTGGGATGCTAGTTTCCACCATAATTTGAATGGTGAGCTTGTCCATTGGTGGCAGTATGAGCTTCCCCCTTGAACTTGGGGCGCAATGCTAAATGACTTCCTTGTTCCTGTGTAGCCTCTTTGACTTCTTCTGGAAACCAGGTGACTAGCCTCCAGGCAGGCCTTTAATGTAAGAAGTCTTCACCCAAAATAAACCTGTATCCTGCAATGTTTAGTCTCTCCAGGCCATTTTACTACCCCTGCTCTATTAAAAATAACAACAGCGTTTGTGTAATTTGAACAAGTGAAAGATCCAGATTTATTTTATTTACACAGCTATATTAAACTATTAATAAACTTCATTTGTGTTCCATTAAAAGTTAACAAGGTTTTTCCCCTTCTCCTATAGTTACTATTGGAGATACAGTATATATTTTATATCAAATCTCTATAACATCAGACCGCTATGACTTCCTGTTTCTATTTTATGACATCAGACATATGAACTTTATGATATCAGACCTCTACTTTATGATAGTAGACATATGTCTTATGATAATTAGACCTTTACCATTGATATTAGTTCTCTATGATACTAGGCTTCTTTTCTATGATATCAGACATCTCTTTTATGTTATTAGACCCCTATTATATGACATCAGACCTATGCTCTAATAACAGATTGTAATTAGTTTAAATGTCACATATGGACAAAAATCACACCCAAAATCAACTCAGAAAGAACGAAAGCAACTCATTGCCTTAAATGAATACATAACTTTATTTAAATAAATGCTTTGTCATAACAAAAAAGACAAAGGTTAAAAGAGTACATAAATTACAAGTTGAATAAATATTACACAGTGATATTCACTTTTCTTAATAATTTGAGATTTTTTTTCTTTTTCTTTTCATTTTTAATTAAGAGTTCCAAATGCTGTTCTCACGGTCCTCCTGCCACTTTTTTATTTTTTATTTTTTTTTTTTATATACTTTTCTTTCAAATGCCGAGTTAGGCCACATGTCAGGGTGATCAGTCGTCTTTTCTCATCCAGATTAAAAAAAAAAGAAAATTCAGAAGAAGTAGAAACTGTTAAGCATTCAGAAAGAGAACTGTAACACTACTGTAATCATGGAGCTCTGAATGATTGTCTAACCATGTTTGGAGGTTCGGAATCTGGTGAAAGCACTAAGCAACACTAGGAAATAATGACTTTGTGGTGGGTTGAGTTGACTGCTTTTCTTTTCTGGACAGAGTGGATATGATTAAAAAGAGTCTCAGTTCACTGGGTATTTTTCTTGATTGGGGATGCACTGGTGGTTGAGGGTGAAGTGGTTTTTTTTAGAGTATTGTCTTTGGTTCATGGAGAACGTCAACGTGTTATAGATTAATGGAAAAGAAAGCAATCTGGGACACTGTGGTATCAGTTCACCACACTTCCATTCAGATGTGTGCCACACAAAAAAGCTAAGAGCCTTTGACATGAGTAGTCAAAGAAGTAGGATTTCCTGGCTGCTTGTACCTGCCTTGCAGATTCCGAGAACTCCATAAACCTAGCCTGCTAGCGGTATCTACTTTGATGTGTTCTGTAGTATGTGTGTGTATGTGTTCACTTGTATCCCCTGATGGGGCAAGAGAGGTCCCAAGATGAGATCACCCATCTGGGGCCCTCACCTTCTCTCACTTTCCCCGTGTGCCACTGAGGCTCATAGTCTGTAAGCTGTAAGAGTAGATGGAGACTGGACTGAGATTAATAGCTTCTGTATTACTGTATTGTTTTTCTGTTTATTTTTCATACCCCCACCAGATGAAGAGGTGGTTGTCAGGCTTGGGCCACACTTAAAGCCCCTGTCAAAGAGAACTAAAAACCCCAGTCAAGGGCTTTTTTCTGTGTTTCTGAGGCCTGCTTCCTGCTCCTCCTAACACCTGAACTGAGGTTTGCTTTTAAGTCGGCACTACTAGGAGGAAGCGGTCATGTGGCAAAAAACAAAAAAAAAAAAAAAGAAGAAGAGAGAAAAAAATATTGTAAATACATAAGTGCAAGCTGCTTCTTTTATAAAAACAAAACAATCAAAAGAAACAAAAAATTGGGAGGGGGCACTGAGCATGGGTCAGGACCTGGGTATAAATGTCCGGCAGAATGGACTCGCCTCGGATGGACAGCCCCCATTCCTTGAGGCTGTTTTTTGTTGTCGTTGTGCAACACCAGAGAGAACTACACCTCCTCAATGACTTACTTCAAAAACACCTGCGAAGATCTGAGTAACCCACACTCTCGCTCTCTTTCTCCGCACCTTCAGAGAGTCCCTCATTGCTCAAGGATTCTGTTCAGACATGCCTTTGATACATTCTGAGTACCTGTGCTTCTTTGTCGACACAGGAGTGATGGGTTTTACTGTAAATACACTCCATTATACGTAGATATCCGTAGCAGAGAGAAGCAGCGCTAGAGGTCAGCTCAGCCGAGCCACTTCTCAATCGCATTGTGTGGAGCATTACTGGCCCCCTCCCAGCCATGAAACTATGATCACACAAAGCTCTGTAATAAGATCTGAGTAGAACCAATGTAGCAGGGAATGGCTTTTCATGCTGGTTCCCTGCGAGCGGGAAACTCCAGCTGGAGCTGGCCGCCAAGGCCTCTGTGTATCCCTGTTTATATGTAGCTTTACGGAAAAAACAAACAAACAAACAAACAAACAAACAAAAAACAACAACAAAAAAAACCCCACAACTTAAATTACTCTCTTCAGCGATTACATACATTTGCAGTCTCTGTCAAATCAATATTCAGCTTATTCATAGATATTTCAAAATAAAATAAAATAAAATAAAACAAACAAACAACAACAATAGAGTCAGAGGTGTATCCACAAGCTTGAGCTGTTAGTGAAGAATAGCTCTCGCTTCTATCGTTGCCTCATCACACAGAGTGAATGTTTTTAAAGGAACAGTGTTTTACCTTGTGTTGGAGTGATAAAATTGCCGGTGTCTTTTATCTGAATGAGACAGAGGTCCCTCGTCAAAAAAAAAAAAAGTTTCCCCTTGGCTACTGTGTAACGTTCATATCAATATTTAAATGTATTTGTATGTAGAAAGGCACTGAGACACACACAGACTCATAAAAACCCTATACTGAATGACGCCTTAGTAAAATGTGCCTTTTATTTCAAGAATGCCCCTTAAAAACCCAGCGTGCAGCAAAGAAACAGCGTGATTACTTTGTTGTGGCCTACGGTGGGCTTGGGAGAAGAGGGGAAGCTTAGAAAATGCCTGACAAACAATCTACACCTCAAAATGCAGCAGGGTAGCTGTCAACAGTGTGAACAGGTAACACGCTAAATGCACAACTCCACTTCCAAGCACCGGTTCTTTGTTGTTGTAGTTGTTGTTAAAAAAACATTCATCGATCTACAGTTAAAGGTAACATACTGGGCCAAGGGCTAAAGCACTTGGTCTAGGAAACATGGCTCATAACTGGGCATTGGATACTTCACTGAAGGCAAAAGAACAGAGCAACAACAAAACTGTAGATAAGAAGACCACCACTATTCACAGAAGCTACTGCCCTAAAAAATGCAGACCCTCTGGTAAAATGCAAGTTCTGAGGAGATTCTAATGTTATGGCTTTGCCTTCTGCCTTGGATCTAAACTAAAACCAAACATCCCCTATGGATAGGATTCTGCAGAAGCCTTTAGACTTCTCAGTATGCATGGGTGCCAACTGGGCATGAAGTTCTATCTGTTTTCTTAGTGCCCTCCTTGTAAGGAATCTGAGAAGATGTGGACGTGACTGGACCTGGTTCCACAGTCGAGAGCGGACAGCCCATCAGCTCCGGCTTCACCTGGGTCACTCTACACGGCAGCGTCAGGTTACATAGGCACAGTTGGCATTTTAGGCAAGCTACAAACTCATGGGACCCCAGAGAGGTCTGTGGGATAGCGGGAGTGGGGCGGGGATGGGGGCGGATATAGTGGTGCTGGGTTGGGGAGAGGGTTCGGTTCTACACCATCTTTCTGTTTTTGATAGGTTTCAAGAGGACCAGTGAGCTCAGTGCTATCTCTGAGCTAGTCAACAGTAGATGATGGGATTGGGTTAGGTGCAGATGGGTGCGTGGGGTGGTGGGGGAAGGGTTGGGTCTTATTTTGAAAGAAGATAAATGGGGACATACTTTTAAATATTTTTAAAAATTCTAAATTGTCTTCCACACGTGCACATTCACTCTGACATGTACACGCATACACTGAACTTGGCGAAGTTACACATTCCCTAGCAAGCTTCCCATTGAGAGTTAAGTGCTCTGACAAGGACCACAAAAAAACAAAACAAAAAAAAAAGGCAGGTAGAGACAGCTGAGCTGTAACATGTGAGACGTCCCTGTAACATGTGTTTCTCTCTCACTCCCTCTCTCTATTTTCTTTTGGAAAACAAAAACAAACAAACAAAAATGTCTAGTTCTTCCCATAGTACAAGTTCAAGCTACCTTCTCTGACACCTCCATCTGAAAAGATGTAAAAGACCATGATAGCCCTCTGTTAATAATCATCGACATGCCATATACAATTTTCTTTTCCCGCTGTATGTTAACAGTATGGTGCTCAAACCCCAGCTTCTATAAAAATATATAATTGCACGTATATATTTTTAAAAATCATTTGCCGGGACCCAGCTCTTGAACCCGATGCCACTGAGGCCCTTGGACTGGCTGGGTCCCCCCGAGTTAGAGATGAGAGCTCAGTCAGAAAGAGAAAGTGTTCTGTTTTTTGTTTCCTCCTCAGTTTAGCTTGTTTTGTGGTTTGTTCTATTGGTTTGCTTTTTCTTTTCTTTATCTTTCACGTGGAAATCTCAGAGTGACTGGCAGGTGGACAGGTGGGAAGGAAAGAAGGAGGCGAGCCTCAGGTCAGGTGATCAGGACGGGTCTCTCCTCACTCGTTGTTGTTGCTGTTCTCCAGGTCTTTGCACTGGACATTCCCCCCGCTGTAGTCAGTGCCCGGCAGCTGTGAGCCATATTTGTCCACGCACCAGCAGATGCCTCGCTTCCGGCCACGGGAGGGCTTACACTGCAGGGTGGGAGGAGGGGGGTGGGGGTTTGGGAAGGAAGTGGGGAAAGAGTAAGACAAGTGAGGAAGGGGTTTACGTCACACCCATCACTTACAAAAGAAAACCTGTAGACAAACAAACTCCAAGAAAGGCGTTATCTGGAAGGAAAAGCCTGAAAATGCACCTGTTTGCGCTTGAAGAAGCCTTTTCTGTCGCAGTTGGGCAGATAGAGAGACAGAGCCATGACACGAGACGTGTCTTTCATTCCCTTTACGATCCCGTCCAGCTTTCTCCTGCAGGGACCCTGCGTGGATCAGCAAACATCACAGTTTTAGTGAACAGAACCTTGAAGCTTCATTTCTTGTACTTCATTTAGTACATTTAGTTATTCATTATTAATTTTCAGACAGCATCTGTCTTTTAGATCTTTAAAATTCAATAGTAGTGCTACAAGGGATTTTACATGGGATAAAATGTTTCCATATTAAGGCCTATTGAAATAAGTATTCAGCCTCGTGAAACTTACAAACTCTGGTTCATGCTTGTCGACAGGGACCGCTGGGTAATCTATCCCCCCGACAGACCTCAGCTTCTCCTGCTGCTTCTTCTTGTCTTTGCGCATGGCAGCTTGCTTCTTGCTGTTGATCATGTCTTGTTTGGGGAAGATGGGCACTTTGGCTGGGGGCAGCTGCTCCTCTGTTGTATCTGTCTTAATCGCGTCCTCGTGCTCTTTAGATTCACGGTCTACAAAAGACACACAAGACCAAACTATGAGATGTTGCACCTTTCACAACAAGCATTTTCAGAGTACACTTATGAAACAGAGGAATGCAAAGCAGACTGGATATTTTCTTTTTATTCCACAACTTTCCCATTACCTAACCAAGGTCTGTAAATAAACAAAACCAACTCAAACCAACTGCTTTCCCACCAAATGTTTCCCTTGCATTTGTTTACTGAGGGAGAAAAGGATCAACAGGTGAGGACAAGCCCTACCCCCACCCGTACAATGCCCCAATCCCCTACTCAAGCCTAGATTCACTCTCACTCGCTCCATGCTTCATTGAAATCTCACCAGCTACTCACAATGAATAGTCAAATAAAGGACAAACCATGGAAAGCTACTGGTAACATGCAAATCAGTTAGGGACTATGGACTTTTGAAAGTTCTGACTGTATTGGAAAACAGAATGCATTTTCAAAGTCTCTACTCTTTCAAGCATATCTTAGATTTTTTGAAGCCACAGCAACCATGGCAACCAAAAGGGAACAGCAAGGTGGATGAACCTGTGTGGTGATGGTAACTCTGTCTTTGAGTGTTTCAGGGACAAAGCCATATTTCTACAAGACGTTAACTGTAGTCTCTATAACCAGTAAAGGCTAATAAATTGGGTAAAGCTTATAGCACTGAGTACAAGCAAACAAGCTTTTGACTGACTGAAGTAAGACTTTGGCTTACCTAAACCAGACAAAGTTTATTAGGACATATCATCAGGACAGGTGGCTGAGAGAATGTGATCAGACATCGTTTCCCCAGATGGTTTTACAGTATAGTACGTACATAAATAATCCCTGAACCCAGCAGGCCAAGGCACTGTTACATGGCTGTTGCTATATTTATCCAGCACAGAAATCTAACAGAATGGCAGTGGGTGCTAAAGTCAGGGTCAGATGTTGGCACGGAATGTGCCAAGTATTGTTGAGGACACAACCACGAGGTGTCATAAAGCAGCTCTGAGGGGCATGGGGTGGGGGGATTAAAAGTGGTCCAGCTAGTCTCTTTTATAGAGCTCCTCGTTCACTGCGCTGCCAGAGAGGGGTATTCCTAGCGGACTGGTGTTGAAAGAGTCTGTCTGATACTGCAGACATGGGGACATAGGGGAGGGGTGATTACTGGAATTGGGTTCCTGGCCTCTGAAGTTGCTATCAGAGCCATGGTTGACTCTTTGAAATTAATCTTGCAACTCATGACTTGGCAGACTGATATTTCTGTACAGAAAGGCTCCCAGCAGCCAGGCTCCCAGAGAGGCTACCGATTAGCCGGGTCTCATCTATCTCATCCTATCTTCTCTACCTCCTTCAGCGACCTTTCAGAGTTTGTAAATTGACCGATTCTGAAATAGGACCACTGGGTAAGAAGATAGGTCACATTAGAGAATGCAGGCACTCTCTGAGGTTTGCCATAAGCCGTAACAAATCTCGGTGGCGGTTTGCAGTTTGCATGACAGCAAACGGAACACACAGGCCAGGTACAAAATCAACACTAGTCAGAACCCAGCCCTAAGCATTGGCTTAGGAATTCAGTTTCTCTATCCCTCTTCATCATTCTGTCAATTTGTGTTTTATTATTTTTTTTGTTTCATTTTTATTTCTTTTTTTTTTTGTTTTTTTGTTCTTTGTATGTGGGTGAGACTTTTCAGTGTGTGGACAAACCTCACTTTTTCCATGCGCAGGGTCCCCAGCTTGTAAAGGAGGCTTAGCAAGTCTGTGTTTAACATCTGAACCCCTGCCAAGACTCTGGAGCGAGGCCAAGCCAGACATATCACGCGCAGGCTCTCTATTCAAATGAGCTTTGGAATGAAAGCTGAAGAGGTATTGGTGTCTCTCCCCTTAGCCTTGCAAAGTTTTCATTAAGACGAGAGGACCTGAGCAGGCAAAGACGGTGCATCTGATAGGGCCCTGTTTAAATATTAACATGCGCACTGGGCAATTATACTTCATCAATATCCAACCTTTCTTGCATCCTGAAGGCTAATAATGAAATCAAATCCCTCTCTCAGTTTTCCTGGATTTGGCCGATGGCATGCAAATTTGACTGTTGAAAAGGTGGTCTGGAAATGATCACAGATCTCAGGCCTGGCATTTGGTGCACGCATAGTGTTTGACTCTTTATTTTTTATTTATTTTTTGTTTTATTGGTTCACGTGGTGAACAAAACAGTTGATTTCATGCCACCGTTTCATCACTGTGGTCAATTACATCAAGCCATTCCAGAGAGAGCGAGCCGCATTTTTAAGCAGCCGCTGCCACTGGATTAGTCTTTTGCTGGGCATTCATTGCTTTGTTCAAGTCACTGGCCAGTCACGGCATCCTAAGCCAGATTCCGCTGCTCAATATTTAAAAGCTGGCCCCAATCCACAGCATGATCGTGCAACTGCAGCAGAGCAGCAGCAGACAAAGGGCCAAAGAAGGCCAGAGCTGAAGCTGCTGTCTGTCTGTAGACGAATCCACCTATAAAGGGGTTTGATACCCAACACCTCCTGATATAATTCATGAAAACAACCATGTTTTATGTGAAAGAGTTTAAGAATATTAGACCGATATCATTCTTCTGTACTGGGCATGAAGTGACGAACCAAAGAAATCAGAAGAATATTCGAAAACTCACTCATTCTATAAATTATTAAAATATCCTTCAAATTATGAATAAATTGCTTATAGCATCAAAGAACAAACGTTTTACTCCCTTATTTGAACCCAGCAGCTGTGTCACAAAACATGTGAGAATTTCATGATGAATGAACCAATAGAAATGCTCCATAATTGTTTGGAATAAAATCTTTGTTCAGTGACTTCCATTGAAAGTTTAGAAGGTTTTTTTTTTATTACTATTTTGGAGATACACATTTTTCTTTGTGCAGCGATGATATATTTAAATAGCCAAGAGCAGTCCATATACTTGTTAATACATCTCTGGCTTCAAACCTACAAAATGACTTTGTGAACACTTTGGGGCCTACATTTCAGTGCATTCCTGGACACAGCCCATACTTTCACTGAATCATTTTCCAAATACTTACGCTAGCAGGGTATGTTTGAGAGCTGTACAAGTAACTAGATTAGAATGAGTGCCAGTGCAATCTTACAGTTGGGTTATTTGGAGGGATTATGCTGGGAGGCAGCATGTCTGACATGTTATAGAACACGTCATTGCTATCAGGTTTATATAGGTTTATTCGTCTTACATATCACATGGTCTAAAGATCTTCAGTTCTACAGAACTGGACTGAATTCAAAGCTGAATTCAAGGATGGCTGGATTGAGACAGCCCTGCTGCCTTCTTTGTCCGCTGCACAGAAAGCCTTGAAATGCTCAAGAAAAGATGCAAGCCACTATCTAATTTAAGCCTGAGGTCGCACCATACATTTGTCCCTTTTCTGGGACTGGATGTTTCAGCCAACTGACACCTTAACCACATGGTGTTACCATTCTGCTTTGACTTTAATTTCCTTAATGTGATCTGAGATGTAAATGATAAGACTGTGGTGGCAGTGATGGTGATGGAGGGGAGACTGTGGAGGGTTTCAGACTCTCCACAGCTTTGGCCAGCCACACACATGTTCCCACTTAAAGCTCAGCATGAGGATGTCGCAGCCCAACGATCACATTCTCCTGACAGAGGAGGCTACTGTGGGAGCAGAGTTCCTCCACAGCTGTTACCCACTAGCCCTCCAGGTGCCACGGACAGACACACACTGCACAAATTGCTGCTAAACTTTATTGGAAGAAATCATTCAAGCGTGCCAAACAGGATCTCCACTTGCACACCTGAAGCTGACTGGCTGCTGGAGACGAGCGCTTGACACTGAAATTAGATTTTCAGTGGAGGAAACCCAACCTAATGATGGAAAGCTGAAGGCTTCTTCTGTTTGGGTTTTACCATTGCACAGACACAATGCACGGAGATCACTGCTAAACGAGTGCTTTTTTTTCCATTCGCCTAGTGATATGACATGCTCCTGATGCACTTTTGGCTCAGAAGAATGCATTAATGAGGGTCATAGCAATTGATTCTTCAAAAACACGTGATGTGGCTTAAAGCACTGACCAACACATCGGCTCCAACTTCCTGAACCTGCCAATTGTTGCTTACACCTTAGCAAAAATGTACTGAATTAAAACTTAAACTACGAAGTAGATGTCCAGCTGTCTTCAATGGGCTAAAGGTTCAGGAAACAGGACACTAATCTGATAGCAGCAGCTGCCAAACTGAACCATAGTCTGTGATGGGCAAAGACTTAACTGGAAGACTGCAGTTGTATGTTACATGCATCCATCCAAACTATGCATTCACTGAGATTGATCATGCAAAAGTGCATAGTTCCAAAGTAGACTGTAGGTAGACCAACTAACTACAAAGTGCTGTCCACTGTGCTCATCAGAGATGAGGTGTAGCTACTGCCTATAAGCATGAAAATGTGTGTAATTAGGAGACGAAGGCTTGCTGGCTCATAATCCTGGTGTGGATATGGATACTTGACCTCTCTTTCCATATTTGCCCCTGTCCTGCTGGTAAAACCAGGAAGAAACCAAAGCCTACAGTAGACCAAAGGCAACACCCCCAGCCCACCTCCCCAAGCACCAACACACACCAACACCCTGCTTCCAAATCAGCCCAGTGCTTGATAAATAGCTTTTCAGACAAGTTGCTCCAAAATGTATTCTGCTGAATCACTGTGGCACTGCTATGTGCCCAATGCAATCACACGATGGGGAAGAGCTGCTCCTGTTACAGCACAGCTCCGCACACTCAGAGATTTTACCTCAGCCCAGCTTTGAAGTGTCCCTGTGCGAGTGTGTGTGTGTGAGACAGAGATCCCGTGTGTTTAACCAACCTACAAGAGCCATAACCAAGGAACACAACTTGCTAGAAATGCCAAACGCTCTTTCTCTTTCCCAAACAATGCTTGTAGAAGAGCACAGATTCCATTCTCATGCCGCACCACAGATTGATATCGCCTCAGGGAGCATGGGGGTGGGGATTTATTTAACATTAAAACTGACAACTGGAAATAAGCCAATGATAAAAAAAAAAGGCCAGTGTTTGACCTCAGGCACCATAAATTAGTATGTAGCATCAACACTGTGCACGAGCTAAATATTTAGAGGTGGGGCTGGGGGGGAGAAAGGGCATGTTTCATCAACTGAATTCAGCACACATGCCCAAAGCCTGGCCATCCTCCTCCCCTTGGATTTAATCTCTGAACAGTAATCTGACTCTCTGCACCACCCCCAGATGTAAACCTAAATTCAGACTAACACAAGCTCCCCTCATACTCTCCACTGTCTTCTCAGGGGAGGATCATGATCTAATGAACCAGAGCAAAGGATGCCTTACCCCTAAAGTAAACCCCCGAGCCCGTCCCAGCACGCACCGCGGAGGCACGGCAGTGCACGGTGTTATCGGAGGGCAGATTTGCCGGACAGGTCCTGGCTTGGAGGACTGTAGTGAGGACTGTTTTCACCCGTTCCAGCCACCGACCTCAAACATCACAACTCTGCCAGGCAGCCTCGCGCACCAACATCGAGTCGGAGCATGCGTTCCGGCCAAAGCGAGTGTTTGGAGAGGGTTCACTGTTTCTGCAGCTTGAGGAAACACTGATAGTTTCCCTGCTGTTCACACACAGGTCCCGGTGTTGAAATGGGAATCAGTTCAGTTCATCTCTCCAGTCACTGGAGCGGGGAGGTTACCTGGTGCACACTCACCACAGCGTGAACACCTTGTTTACTTGCGTCTCTAACTGCGCATGCCTCAGGCATGTGCAAAAGTTTGGGCACGCACACAATTCAAGTCAACACACCTTCTATGGAAACACACCTCTGTGAGGTTTAATGGCTGGTTGTTTACTTTGACCACATCAGTAAAAATACAACTTTAAACTCAGCTGGTTCTTTTTGTGTTGATTTTCTTTTAATCACAAACTATGTAAACATAAACAAACCCAAGTGATATGTTTTGGGGTTTTTTTCTGCTTATGTTTGTACCATGGAACATTGCACATGCCTGTTTGTGTTTTGCAGCGTGGCCAGAACACTCGGGCACAACAAATGCCCCCTTGTCGCCCACTAATCTGACCCCAAAGAGCTTGAGAAGAGGTTCTGAGAGAACTCATCCCTTTGGTTTCAGTTAGTTCAGTCCAACTTTCACACAGCATGCTAAGCACAGAACACAACCTAGCACACAGTACTCAGTGTACAGATACATGTAATTTCCCTCAATCTGTAATCCATGCGTAATTACATAATAAAAAAATACGTGATTACATGTCAACTTACGAAGCACGTGTATTTACAAATCCTGCACTACTGTAATCTTATGGCCAGTGATTACGGTGCTGCTGCGTGTGTTGTTAATGTGTGACGTGGAGTTCTCAGTCTGCGTTCTCACCCTGTTCCAGACTCCTTTGCATACAAACACACGCAACATTCGCGCGCACGCACGCACACCCACACACTCATCCAACTCACCCGCGGGCGCGAGCGGCGGCTTGTAGCCCTTCTCGTTGGTGCACACCCCGCGGCCGTGCAGCAGCGCGTGCAGCGGCTTCTCCTCGCCGTCCCGAGGCAGGCAGCGCAGCCCGCGCGCGCAGGTGCCCGTGTACACGCCGCACGCGTGACCCTCCGCGAGCGCACACGTCACACAGCAGCCGCAGCCGGGCTCCTTCACTAGCTGGCAGCCCACGGGCACGGGGGGGCACATGGACAGCGCCTTCTGATCGCACGGCTCGCACGGCACGTACGAAGCCAAGCCGCGCGCCACGGCGAGCACGAGCACGAGCAGCGGGCACACGGCGGGCAGCATCGTTGGCTCTTCTTAGGGTTCCTACAGTCTTTACACGGTAGAAGCGGGCTGTTGACCTCCGATCGGGAACGTGCACGGTCAGTGCGCGCGCTTCAGGGCATCAGACGCCGTTTCTTTCTCAAAAACAAACAGCGGGCAGAAGTTCGCGCGAGTCCCGCATCCGAAGCAGGAGAAGGGCGCAAGGCTCTACACAGGCATCCGCATGGGGGGCGTGGGTGGGGGGGATACGAAGAAAGGAGCCGAAGTGGTGGTGAGGGGGGTCCGTCTCCGCGCGCTTTGCCCGGTTTGTTCCTCTCTTCTGAAAAAGCGCAGCTACGGTCCGGTGCGCGAGGCGAGTCGGTCTCTCTCTCTCTCTCTCTCTCTCTCTCTCTCTCTCTCTCTCACTCGCGGTGTCCCTCGCTCTCCTCCTTCCTAATGCATACGGTCACACACGCGCGCGCACACACATAGACATACAGCACAGCGTGTGCACGAGAGAAGTTTCAGGAGCAGACTGACGGAGCGCGAGGACGGACTCGCCTTTTAAAAACGGCCAAACCCCAAAAGAGTGGCGGGGTAGGACTCGCGAGCGAGCGCCACAAGCTTTGGCTGAGCGCCAACGGTTTCCTCCTCCTCATCTCCCCCCACCCACAACATACACACACTCACACACACACACACACACACACACACACACAGTGTGGTATCCCTCTGCTTGCGAAGACTTCCATAGACTTCTCATTTACTGCAGCCAAGTAATACTTCTCTTTACTGGTAAATTATCTCATGTTGTTCAAGCATTGTGAGGACATTTCACACACACACACACACACACACACACACACACACACCAAAGATTCACTCTGTCTGTACACACTATAGTGGTACTATATAGTTCTAGATAAGGTTCTTTCATTTGCTACACGAGCAGAACCATTAAAAGAGAAAAGTTCAAAGGGTTTTCTGAAAATTTAGAAGACATTTGGCTGTGAACAAACAAACAATACAACTAAACACACACACACACACACACATGTATTTCCAGCTTTGTGGGGAAACTCCTTAGCAACTAAAAGCAGTTTAAGAAATTCAAAGAAAAACAACAATATGTTGAAAATATGTTTTCTCATAAAATATTTATAACCTGCAGAGATCTGGTCCCCACTAAGAGCTAAATACACACTCACACACACACACACACACAGATATATATGCATACCCACCAGCCCAGACTTAACTAGTATTCTAGCTCCAACACATGACTTAAAACAGTGATGCGATGCTTTAGAATGCAGTTAGAGCAGTCTGAGAGCCTGGTGCTGAATGAGTGTATGAGCTGGACTCTGGTCTTACAGGGCAGCAGGTCACACAGGAGAGAAAGTGGTGGTGATAAGGTACACGTGAGTCCTGGCTTGTCTTCTGTTCAGTGCAGCAGTTCCTTTTGCTAGAACTAGAGCAAGCAGCATTTCAGACCGGTTTAGAGAATACTTCTTGAACGTGTCCCACAAGAGCGCTACACCCGACCCATTGGTGCATACACCGTCTCGTTTCAGCTAATGTTCACTGAAGTATTTTTCAAACGGAAAACGCTGGAGACAGCCTCGTTAGATCACACAAGGTAAAACCAGACTGCTCAGTTCGTTTTGTTGAGTCAGGAGGAGAGTTAAATGGCTGATGTGGACCTGCCATCACATTTCTGTGTGAGAGTGTAACTGTTGGGTAGGCACTGGGTGAGACTCATTAACACCGTACATGATCAAAACCAGATTTGGACTTTGGATGCTTCCTTTTTACTGCGCCACTCTGCTTCACTTTCTTTAACCAGGATAGAGTCTGTGCCTCCTGGGGAAAGATTTCACTCACTGTCCGTTTGACCCACAGTCTCTGGTATTTACCTGAATAGCTTTAAATAGCATCCACACTCCACAGTCAGTGCAGCGGCTCTGATACGAATGTCTCGTCTGTTATCCTGTTCCCCTTTTACCGTACAGACTGTCCTGTAATGGCTTTTACACATGGCCCACATGTGTAGTCCATCAGAGGACCAGTGTGTGCTGCCTCCATCACTGCTACCCTTCAGAATCCGTCATGGACCATGAGAGAGTTAAAGAGTTAAAAACAAAAAAACAAAACAATACATTACTCTGCAGTCATCTTCCCATGTTCCATGTAGCTCCTAAATGCCTCCCATGCTGTTTTTGTTATGTTCCCTTCTTCAGCTTTGACATGCTTTTCTTGGTTAAGCAGCTTGCTGTGCTTTGGGAGTTTGGAGCAGTTCGATTGATGTCCAGTAGAAGGAGCTGTTAGCAACGATTAGAGCCTTTTGAAAGTCCAGGTCACAATCAGAAGGCCTTTCAGTGTTGTGAAGCTAACCGACACTGGTCTGTATGTACTCCTGTATGTGCAGTACCGTGCAAAAGTCAGAGACCGCCTTACATGACTTTAATTCCCTCTCAAAACGGCCATTAAGCATTTTCTTTGTTCAGGAGAGGTATAAGGAGGCAGGTTCAAGGTATTATTATTAAGATTTATTCATCAAGTATAAGGAACTACACACTGTACATTCCTCACTGCAAGTAGCTTGGCCGAGGGGCATAAGATGTCACAGAACTCTAATTAAAGTGGGAAGACTATTGACAAAAGAGGATTTTGATTATACTTTTCAGTAAAAGCACATTAATGAGTGGATGAGGAGTTTGTGGATCTCACAACTGTGAAATAAAACAACCCTGTCAGTTTTATGTGGGCTGCATATGTCAGAAAACATGGGATAGAATTCAAACGTTTTAGAATTGCCCCTCCTCCTCCTCCTCCTCCAAATCTCTGCAATCACAGCGCTGGACATGCATTTATGCGAATGAGTGAAGACAAGTTTAAATAGATCAAAACAAACACAATGAGCATGGAGATATAAGAGTACTGATGAAATATGGAGAAAAACGGAGCAGAGGGGAAATGACTGCTGGGCTCTCGTGCTGAAGTGAGCTGTGGCTCATTCTCATTTAAAGGAACAGGTGCTGAAACTGCTTGCTCTGAACAGGGTTGTGTAGATAGGGGGAGAGTGGTGCTGTTGTGTTTGATCCTTGTGGTATTCAGACGACAGAACTGTGGAAAAGTTTCCCTTTTAAGGTTTTATTAGCAGTGCAGATTGAGCAACATAATGGGAGGGTCAGTGATGAATTAAAGGTGCCGGGATTCTACGCCACCTTCAGGTGGAACACCATCGCGGGATAGGAATAGCATTGTGATCACATTGATGGTGAGAAACTTAAAACTGAAACACTTTCTCTGACTGAACTCTATGCGAGTTTAAAAATGTCTCTACAGAATTAATTGAACAATATAAAAGATTTCTCACAAAACTAAGGGCGGCGATCTCTTATGTGAACAGTAGCACTCGATGGTGATGAGCTCAGTGATCTTGGGAAAGACCTTGAACCAACACATACGTCATCTGTGAGCTTCTGGATGTAATCCTTTAATTAAATCAGACTTTGGTCACTAGTGGCTTGATCATATAGTTGGTCTGTAAAGGGGTCAGTGAACCCTGGCTCGGGTTTCGGGTCATTTCTGAAGCTGAGGGACGTGGTCTTGGCAGCCAGGCCTGAGCTTATATCATTATCCCAGAGAGATCAAAACATGTATCTCCAGTTTTAAAAAATAGTGTTCGTGCTTTTCTATGAACTGTTGATTTGTGTTAAAATTCCATGAAGGGCGGACCATTAGAAAGACCTCAGAATAGAAATCTCATTACAGTGACATGCATTAAAGTTAACAGCCATATTTCCCCTCTCCAGTCACCATTTTGGAGAAACGTGGGTATATTCGATGTTTATAATATTAGGGGTCTTAGTTCTAGCCTGGCTTTTCATCTCCTGAGTCCCCTATGAGCTACAGCTCTAGTCTGAAGAACTGCTTTCCACTCGTATAAGGTGTCAGATTGCTCCAGCCTGCCTTCAAGTTCTTTACTTTGGAAAAAAAAAAAAATCACTGGATGCAGGTTACAGGAGTTACTGGAAGCGCACTGGAAACAAGGAGGTAAACTGTCACAAATTACGGCTCTGGATCTGCAGCTAGGCCGGCACTGAGCACAGATATGTGTTGGGGTTTCTGAGGATGATATGTTCCCTGATGTATGAGTCTACCGCCATGATCTGCCACACAGTGCAAGGCTTTCTGCCACATGTCACTAAATCTTAACCAAGGCTTAGCTTTAGGGTAGCCACTTCCACTGCTCCCAAAAAAAAAAAAAAAAAAAGAGAGGATAACACACCTAGAACCAAAAACAGGGAGGCATGATACCACAACGCACGAAATGAAAACCAAGTTCAGGAGATTGTGGGACAAGTCCACACACCCTTCAACGAGGTCCACACAGATCTGCAGCTCTGTCCTGACTACTTCAAAATGATTCCTCTCCATGCAGTGGTCATCATTGAAAAGACAAAACCAAGGCGGAGCTTCCGCGGTGGCTGGAAGGTGAGCTACGATGTCACATAATGCTGTTAATCCAATTAAATACAAGGTGATCCTTCGTATACGTGTGTGGGCCAAAACCAAAAAAACTATTAAGGACTATTAAGTGCCCATCTAGTCTTTGTGCTGACATAGGACTAGGAGTTCAAAAACTGGACTGTCTGACCTAAAGCCAGGTGTCTGGCCACTTTGAATAACTTCCAAATGTTCAACTGAAGCTAATCCACTGAAAATCTAGATCTTCACAATTTGAACCAAAAAACACTTTTTTTACAAAATTCTGAGCATTTTTCCTCACAATTTGCTAACTCTGTTTAACTGTTTGCATGTTGGAAAAAAGCTCTGGTGTTTATACACATCCCTTGTTTGTAAATGGGGAAATAAATAAAGGGTTGTGGTCCAAATTGGCTTGGTTGTTCTGTCTCTGTGCATCACTAAGTGTTCCATGAGAAATGCCATCTGGAGGCATTTGGACGGCAGAGAGACCTCCAGTGTTAAAAAGCAGGAAAGGAAACAAGGATGTTGTTCTATTCCTGCTCTGTAGGAGTAATATTTGCTTATTATTGCTGTTACAGTTACATTATTTAAGGTGGAAATGATTCCGTTAGCAGTTAAGACTGATGACTACATGAATATAAACACATACCAAGAGTGCTATAAAACTAAACAGCTCCAGATACAGATTATTTATTTATTTATTTATTATTATTGTTATTATTATTATTATTTGTGGTAACAGAGTTTTTGTGGTAATTCAACACTGAATAAAACCTTACAAGCAAGTTAAACTTCAGCCATGCTACAGTCCTGTTTTATTACTCAACCATGTTCATTTATAAGGCCAGTTTATAAAGCTGTTTATTTTTATTTTATTAACCCTAGGTTGAAATGTTAAATATTCTTTAAAAGCCAGGAATAAAATTTCCAAAATAAAAACTAATCTTTTTTGTCAAGTGTATTTTATTCCATTCTGCCTTCTGATTGGTTTGAAAAGTCACATGATGTTTGAAGTCAGAGGAAGTGACACGGTGTTATTGTGAAGAAATGAGTGAAGACCATTAAAATGGTGAGCATTATAAACTACAAAAAAAAATGATCATCCTGCTTTCAGTTTTAATCCAACCATCTCATATCCAACTCCACACATCTACTGTTAGCTTCAAATGTTCAGGGGTGTACACCACTCCTGTAGGAGACTATAGATTGTGTTGTGGCTTGAGAATTTTACACTCCGGGAGGACATTTTCCACCGTAAATGTCAGCTGCAGTGGAGTATCTTTTAAAATGTTCTGTTTTTTGGTTGCATTTTACAGCCTTGTGACACAGAGCAGGCAGAGCTCAGACTCTCCACAACTCCCAGCCCTGTTTTAGACTGTTCACCTTCATTTACCAGGACCCAAACACAGCTTAATTGGAAACAAACAAAAGCATGTATACAGCCCAACAATATCTAACTTCACAAATAGTCGTGGGTTAGGGCTCCACCAACGTCAGTCACTTTGATTACTCACGTCTCGGAAATGTTTACTCGGCTTGAAAATATTATTTTCTCTCTCTTCAATTTGTGTATACAGTCACCCACATGGATGACTCCCCACCCCCCAAGCCAACTCACACACATACACACAAAAGAGAAGTCAAGAGGTTCAGACATCAGCCAACAGAAGTGTCTATTGTAATGTTTGTGTAAAAACGAGGAGCTGTATGTGCTGAGGGAACACAGGGACACGGTTACAGATCCAAAACCTCCTCTGGTTCTCTAGTTATTGGATGCTGTGGCTATTGAAAGAATATCTGGATGTCCTGAGCTCGTATGTTGTATAAATAAATATTAACCGCAAAGCGCATGCTGTGGTTTACACCAGTAATAAACTCACACTTTAAATACATAAACTCATGATGTAAAATGTAATCTGCAGTGTCTTCTGTAGCTCTTCAAGCATGGAGGCTTCTGCTTTTTTGGTCATGCAAAGAAAAACAAAGATATCGCAACTGTTTATACTCTAATGACTTTGGAGTATTAACCACTGGAGTATTAACATTGCAGCTGTAAATACCGCTCTTTCATTAGATGCTGTAGAAATGCTCGAAGATGCAAGCAGTTATATGAGAGGCAAGTACACAACATCCGTCCTGAAGTCTAGTCTTGGGTTTGGGTGTATTTGCGCTATAAAATTAATGGCACTGAAAAAAAATGGAGGACACAGCGGGTCAGCACGTTCCTAATGTCAACAGCCACACCGGCTTTGACAAACAACCCTTAATTCTGAACGCTGTTAAAAGCAGCCAGCAATATTCATAAATTATTTGACCATTAGGTGTCCACGGCAGGCTGGCTTTGTGTATGTGTGTGTGTGTGCGTGCAGAGGTTTCTGGGCATGGCTGGTTTGTGTACTGCCCCAGGGGCAGGTTGCGGTGCTGGGTTTCAGGGATCCCTGTTTGCCTAACTCATCCAGGCCCATCTCCTGGGATTAAACAGTGCGCTTGCTGAATGAAACAGTGCAGCTGCTGAGTGCCTTACAATCACACAGCTCATTCTTCTCTCAAATCCTCTCCTTCTCTTCCTTATCCCACAGTCTGCCACTCTCACCCTCTCACACTCTCTCTCTTTCACTCTCCCTCCCCCCAGCCCAGCTGCAGCACCTGTATGGATGGAATTCTAATGGATTTTAATCTGAGTCTGTTTCACTTTAGCCCATAAACAAAATTAGAAGGAGACAAATGTGGGAGCAGTTGCTCACATGATGCACTCAGGTCAATGCTTCTTTAGTGAACAGGGCCCTGGATGTTTATAACTTTGCCATCAACCATCACAGCGGTCTCCACTACCCAGACAAAGAGTGCTATACTGCAATAAGTCATGTGGTCATGGGATACAAATAACAAGATGATAAATTTAAAATACAAACTTTAATCTAAAAATAACTAAACTTGCAAGCTAATTAATAATTATATATATATGCACTGTCTTTTATTTTATTAATTTTTTATTATTCTTTTATTCATTTTTAAGCTATTTGAGCCAATTTTTCCCTTAAATTTAATACTCATGGTTGCAGTATCACTGAATTCCTCTAACTCTATACTGCTCTATTACACTCTTTGTAATGTTTGAGTGTAAGTACATAACAGGGTCACACAATGTCACTCAGGGAGGCACTTGTTTCACAAAAGCATGAAAAAATATATAGTGCCAGTAGAGCCCCTTGTGGACAGTCCTCAGCCTGGTAACATTGAGAGAATGAGATACGTGGAAGGTTGCTGAGGTGCTTTATTTCCATAGTTGACACACAGTGTTACTGATGCACAGCACTGTTTTTATGAAGTCTCAAAAGCTATTGGTGCTTTTCCACTGCATTGTACCCACTACATTCATATCTACTCACATTTTGTACCTAATAGCTTTGCACTACAATGCCCCCACCCCCTGAAATGAAGCCAGTGATATCCCAAAACATTGTCACTAATTGGAACAGTGGGCTTTGGCAACCATAACAACAGCATTGGTAACATTTAAGCTAATCGTGTACTTGCATGTAGTTTTTGTGCTTTGAACTTTCCACCAATCCGAGGAGCGTTTAACCCTCTTCAAAAGACCACAGTGTGATTTTATGAGCTGCTGTTGTGAGTCTGATGAAAACCAATGTGATTTCTATGGTAGCTTAGAGATTTTGCAAATGCCAGGCTCAGGCCAATTGTCTGCATTTTGTTGTGATTGATAAGTCTCTCTGGCCAGTAAATGCTCTCTGAATGAAGTTCTACATTCATTCATTCATTCATTATCTGTAACCGCTTATCCAGTTCAGGGCGGCGGTGTGTCCGGAGTCTACGCGGAATCACTGGGCACAAGGCAGGAACACACCCTGGAGGGGGCGCCAGTCCTTCGCAGGGCGACACACACTCACACACACACACGCTCACACCTATGGACAGTTTTGAGTCTCCAATCCACCTACCAACGTGTGTTTTTGGAGCATGGGAGGAAACCGGAGCACCCGGAAGAAACCCACGCAGACACAGGGAGAACACACCACACTCCTCACAGACAGTCACCCGGAGGAAGCACACGCAGACACAGGAAGAACACACCACATTCCTCACAGACAGTCACCCGCAGGAAACCCACACAGACACAGGGAGAACACACCACACTCCTTACAGACAGTCACCCGGAGGAAACCCACACAGACACAGGGAGAACATACCACACTCCTCACAGACAATCACCCGGAGGAAGCACACGCAGACACAGGGAGAACATACCATACTCCTCACAGACAGTCACCCGGAGGAAACCCACACAGACACAGGGAAAACACACCACACTCCTCACAGACAGTCACCCGGAGGAAACCCACACAGACACAGGGAGAACACACCACACTCCTCACAGACAGTCACCCGGAGGAAACCCACACAGACACAGGGAGAACACACCACACTCCTCACAGACAGTCACCCGGAGGAAACCCACACAGACACAGGGAGAACACACCACACTCCTCACAGACAGTCACCCGGAGGAAACCCACGCAGACACAGGGAGAACACACCACACTCCTCACAGACAGTCACCCAGAGGAAACCCACACAGACACAGGGAGAACACACCACACTCCTCACAGACAGTCACCGACAGACAGAACCAACTTTCAGCTCGTGAAATGTGAGTGAGTTAATTAATGAGTGAGATTCAAGAGGTGCTTTGGATCTAAAAGTTACAGATGAAGAGTATTGATAATACATAAGCTGCAAAGGGTTTGTACCTATTGATTGTCACATTAATACGTGGACAATCTCTACTTTAATCTCTGCACTGAAATACATTTTTTCAGAAATAAATTCCACATTTTCTCTAGGGTCCCATTTGTTGCATCCACCATTTTAGATACAAAAACACCAGACCAAGTTTAGTAGCTAAATGATGGTCCAGAATTGCTGCTCTACTCCTCCGGATACCCTCTGGACACAGATATACATACTGCAGTAATTACAGATTTGGTCAAGGACATATGGGAGGTTTACATGTATATATGTAAATACACATGCCTGAGGCTTTCCTGATACTTGAAACCTTAAGAACAATAAACAAGGCAAGTCTATCCCTACAGATGAACAGCACGCTGTGTGTACTGAGTTTATTTCTACTGGATCTAACATCTTTGGAGCCTTTTTTTCAGTTGTCATACAAAACCATCAAGGACATAGCTTTGTCTTTGGCTTGCTCCACTGCTGGTCCACACAGCTGCCACCCAGTAAAGGCATTAGTGCTAGGTTTCACACTGTTATTGTTCACCTCCTAGCATCTGCACTTTGTGGAGGTGAGACTAGAGGACTAATGATTGTGTTTCACATTCCGATTCTTTATTTTTTCTCTCTCCAGTGTTGTCAGACATCCAGCTTGTACCGACTGATGAGTGTTTGACATGCCCTGCTGTCGCTCACAGTGTCGTCACTATTTATGCACAACTGCTTTTTCTTCTTCCAGCAATCTGTCTTCTTTGAATTGGTGCTCCACCAAAAGTATGCACTATGTACACAGTACAATAGCAGTATTGTTAGAATCTAGGATCAGCCTTTCAGAAAGGTAGTTGTGCTCTGACCACAGTGGGGTCCGGGCTATAGCTGTGTACTGTTTTCTCTCTTAGTGACCTGGGTAAGTGAAGTAGAAAGATGGGACTTGTACCGAGCAGCAACAACAGGGATCTGTTGTCCTGAGCCAAAAGGAAAATGTTGACTGAGCTGAGAATTACACCTAAATTGTTAGTCCTGCGGTTTGCATTCAGGAGCAGATAGAGGATCTCCAGTGTGCATAGTCCTGGCTCCCTGCGTTTTGATTAGAGGGTGGGTAAGAATTTTGATTCGGTCAAGGATCTCATAGTGTCCACAACTCTGCAGAGACGCTCAGATAGGCCTGGAGAGGACATGGCAGGGTTTGCAGAGGGTGTAATTATGTAGTAAATTTTCCTGAGGCAAGAAGGGATTTTGTCGAAGGCAGTCATTTCCAAACCCACATGCTACAAGCTCCTGTTTCTGCAAAGGGTTAAGGCTACAACTTCTGACCGAACACTATCATACATAGAGCTGGCGCTGGCATAGTTCTCTGAGGAAAACCATCTAATATTTGGAAGCCATTACCAATCTGAGCATTGCAATAACAATGCTCAGATAACAGTGCCAGCAGAGTTTACAGCCTTAACATGATTGTGAAATAGTCTCAAATGGATAGAAACTGGTCTTAAAGTCTGCAAATATAGAGCTCTCATCAAGAGTTAATTTATGGATGGACACTGTTTTCCTCATTAGAGTTTTTAGGATTCGCTTCTGCTGTTAGATTCAGATCACTAGCCAGGGACCAAAGTCAAAAAGAATATGAAGTACTTTGCATGAATTTATGTGAAGACAGTAAAAGCAACATTCATGTTCCAAAAGCTGCTGACAGACAACATGTCTCAACGTTACTGTCATTGGAGTTTTGTTATTCTTACTTCAACAACTCCACCAGCCCGTTCTTTGAATTGAATTATAACCTGGGCCTTGTACCTGCTTTTATAGACAGCGAGCTGTACAGAGAGAGAGAGAGAGAGAGAGAGAGAGAGAGAGAGAGAGGGAAATTGAGCATGGGCCAACTGTTCTATTTTGTCAGTGAGTGTGAAGCAGAGAGTTGGCAGACACTGAGTGAATTCCATGGCGAGTTTTACAGAGTTAATTATTAAGGAGACCCTTGCAAAGACCAATGCACTGGTTTAACTGCTTTGTTATATTTGTTTGGTAATTGCCAATTTTGGTCCAAGTAAACTTGGGCAAAGGTCACAGAGTGGTCCATGTCAAGGGATTTAGTGGTATGCAGCCTGTTATGAATGGGTTAGTGGCACTAAACTCTCCTACTCTTTCAAAGCCCCCCCAAAAAGTCCACATAATTTAACTTTAGTTTTAAGAACTAGTAAATGAAAGTATGGTGGTCATTTTGAACTTGCTTTGAACCAAAAACAATAGCTTTTTGCCCGTCAATTCACACAGTGTGTGTCACTGTGACATTACACGGGGTGGAACTAAAATGTGTTATTCATTTGAATGAGTTTCTTTAAGCCCGCAATTTCTACATTTATCTCTTTCTGTCATCTGCAGGCAATATTCCAGGTGTGAAATCTGATTGGCTGATGTTAAAATAATCTGCAAATGGTGAATAGCAGAAGTGAATAGCATACATTCTTTAATGTGCTTCATATGAAGCCTGTATTTGTCAGATTTGCAACACTGCAACCAAAAATACACGCACTATTATCGATTATGGAATTTCAATCATGTATTCATTCATCACTTATCCAGTTCAGGGTCGTGGAGTGTCTGGAGCCTACTTGGCATCACTGGGTGCAAGGTGGGAACACACCCTGGATGGGGCAGAAGCCATTACAAGGTATGGCACACTATTCTCTCACATCTGTGGCCAATTTAACTACCAGCATGTGTTTTGAACTGTGGGGGGGACCGGGAGAAAACCAACACAGACACAGGGAGAACACACAAAATCCTCACAGTGACCCGAGGTGGGGCTCAAACCCACAATGCTAGGAAACTGGAGCTGTGTGACAGTGACACTGTTGCTCCACAGTGCTGCACATTGTGGTATTTGAAGATGAAAATGAAAGAAGATGAAAATGGAGCTGTGAAAAGGCTCTTTTTTAGTGTATCAGTGTTTTTTTTACAGAAGTAAAGCCCTTTAATACTTTTAATAATTTACTCAGCAGTTCACTGAAGTGTCTGTGATGTCTTTATAGGTACAGAATGGGTAACCTGACTCCTATACATATAATTAAGCCCAAACCCACACTAATTGCTTCCTTGGCTCAGCTCGCAGCCTTGGTCTGGAGTAAGCTTCACTCTTACGGCAGAGACTTTATCTGCCAGTCCTAAAACAGCTTCAGTTCCCTTTTCATTTTTGCCCAGAGGGGAAACTTGGAAGTGACCTATGGCTATTCAAACATTATTGCTATAGGTTAGTCTCCCAAACCAGACTTCTGCATTTTGTCAAACAGTCTCGTGCATTTTACTGCTTTACTGGCCAAGAGTTGCTTACTTTGACCAGAAAGGCCGTTTGACTGACACACAATAACCAACCACAACCCCCACTCAAGAAAAAAAAAAAAAAAAAACACAGGACATAACTGAACCAATACACTGGCAAAATATTAGTTCCCTAAAAGCTACTTGACATTTTAAACAAATCTATTGCACAGTGAAATGAATGAATGAAAGAATGAATGAATAATTAAGCACTTTTAAAGAACTCAAAAGCACTCTATTCTTTGGCACAAAATGTTCAGACATGACATACAGAGCAGGCAACTGCTTGTTATCATGTGTTTCCCATCAGATGTATAGCCAATCAGAAAGCAGCCTCCAAAATCCTAACAGTTGTGGTCAGCTTAACATATACAAGAAATACTTTGTTTCCACGTGGGCAGAGACTAGCTACAGGTTGGCGTTTTTATGGTTTTGTTTGTTTATACTTCAGGGGTTTCTAGATTGCTAAATTGTTTTATGGACTCATTTGTGTACTTTTTTTTTCTTTTCACCAACAGTACCATACACCCCCTCTAATTTGAGAATTCAGCTACTTTAATGTGCACCCCTTACTGACACAGGCGTTCAATTGCACACAAATCAACTGTATAATGTTTCATTCCTAAAAACAAAACCAAAAAAGCATGTATTTCCAAAAAACTAACCTAATAGAAGATGGCTTGAGTTGCTCGGCGTTGTATGTAAGTCAGCACAGAGAGATTTTATTTTGGAGCTGGTCTATTTGTCCATTCATCATGGAATTTTCACACATGTATTTATAGGACAGCTTCTGTATTCAAATAGAGTACACATATAGGCACTGACAAAAATAGACAAGCACTGCTCTGAATCAGTCACATAGAAGCCCAAGGTCACCATGGTCAATGCCAAGCATCAGTTAGAGGGGCCTACAGCCCTCCTGCTTTCAACTGTGGGACTGTGGAACTATGTTTGTGGAGTGACTGAATGAATTGGAATGGCTGTTGCATGCTCGTATGGGTGAATGACATCAAATCCTCACAGCAGATGTTCCAGTATCTAGTGTAAAGACTTCACAGGCGGTTAGTGGCTGTTTCTGCAGCACAGGGGAGGAACACTTCCGATTGATAACCTAGATTCAGGAAGAAATACTGTAACAGCAGATGTCTACAAACTGTTTTTAATGTGCCTTAATGAGTAATGTGGCTTGTTCTGGATATCTATATAAGAAGAAACCCAAAAAAAATTCCATCGTGGCAGGCAATAAAGTTAATCTAATCTAATCCAGTCCAATCCAAATCTTGGGAAAGCAGTGGTATTTTGACAGCATCTGCAGAGGCAGAGCCTGGCGCAGACAGCCTCACTGCTGACAGGCTGAAGGAATTTTTACACTCATCTACTGTATCCATGGTCACTGATGTTTTGGCTGAGTTGCCGATGAATTTTTGCATGTTTTTCACATTAATTTGGCTGTAACCATGGTGACCACTTTTTGTTACCATGGCAATCGGGACAGAGCTGAATTAAGGGCTGCTGACACGTCAAGTTCCTGAAGGCCTCGGTGGGCAGAGTGCGAGGTCTGTGCTGTGTTGATGTCACTGAAAGAGTTTCAGGTCATCGTCCAGTACACTTGCCCTCCTCCACCTCTGTGGGCAGCTGGCCTGCTGATTGGGGCATTGTTCATAGATCACACTCAGCCTTGCCATTCTCAGAGCAAACATTCCAGTGCCAAGCACCCCTTGGGCAAGGCCTGTTTCAGGTTCAAGCGTAGCTAACATTTGGGCCTTAACCTGTTCAACACTATCAGCAAAATGTATTTGTACAAGTACACTTTTGTTCTGTAAAATAACAATATTAAAGTGTAAATGTCTCGATTAAAGGCACAACATTCATTACCTGTAACCCTTATCCAGTTCAGGGTCGCGGTGGGTCCAGAGCCTACCTGGAATCATTGGGTGCCAGGCGGGAATACACCCTGGAGGGGGCGCCAGTCCTTCACAGGCCAACACACACACACTCACATTTTGAGTCACCTACCAACATGTATTTTTGCACTGTGGGAGGAAACCTGAGCACCCAGAGGAAACCCATGCGGACACGGGGAGAACACACCAAATTCCTCACAGACAGTCACCCGGAGCGGGAATCGAACCCACATCCTCCACCGTGCCGCCCTAAAGGTACAACAGCAGTCTTAAATCAACGCTAGGTAGTATCTTTACCATAAATATCATTCAATCATTCAAAATGATTGTAATCACTGATGTGTAAATGTGAGCATAGAGACTCTGTTGTTGCTACTCCGCAAGATGACTTTGAGGTGATCAGGAAATCTAAAAATAAAAATACATGAATCTACGAATAAAATAGAATGGTACAAGTATGTTCCCAACCTGAATGTATTAAAGCCATACCCTTGAGTGTACCACTACAGTCACAGTGAAAGGTACCACAAGGGTGATACTTTGTAGTTATTAGGATACAGGAATGTACACTATATGATAGTTGATGGAATAGAATATTCCTCCAGACCTCATTGTTATTTCACTTGCAGTAGTTGCCAAAATAAAATGGCTTGCAGGGCATTTTGACACAAGGTCAATTTTTATTAGATTAGCAGTCCTCTGTTCTTCTTTCTCAGGATATGTCTGAATTGTACAAATTCAGGAGACGTATAAAGGTTTATAAAGAATGTCCACCTTCGTTATTTCCTAAGCTCTGTATCCAGTTTGATTTACAGCAGATGGCTTATCCTCCGTTTTGGGTCTGCCCTCTTTTAGGCAAAGTGACTTTTGATATAATTCTTCCCTCACAAAACCTGGAATGTTATTGGCACAAGGTTGAGAAGCTCTGGAAAGAATGAGACATTATGATGAAGCACATTTTTTCAGAATTATTATGAAGGCACATCACTGAAAAAATGAAATCGGTGTTATTTCATTATGAGTAAAGGCAGCAGCTAAAGGCACTTAAAATTCTTCAGCAACTTTAGATTTTTGAACCATGTACTTAGTCTTTGGACCTAATTTATGAGAGTGATTTTGGAGACACTAAAATGCAGAGGGAGAGACCAGACCCTGTTACAGGAAAATATTCAGCAGATTGCATTGATATCTATACTATTTGAATTTATTACTTCAAGCCACAACCAAGGCCAGTAAATCCTTAGTGGAGCTTTTTAGGAACTTACCAAATGCTAAATACTATTGCCTAAAGAAGTTCAATTTTACCGGGTGCAATCAAAACATCCCAGCAAATAAACACGCTCCATCTGGTTGCAGTGTTGACATTACTGATTCCGAAATGGTTCAGTATGGTTGGGTTGTCTTGGAGGCTTTACAACGCATCTGGTCTCTTTCAGAGCAGAACTGTTGTGAAAGATTTATGTCACAGACCTGCCATTAGCAAGTCTTGTGATGAGTTGCCATGGAGCGTCCAATTAGCGATTACACATCATCTCGCTGTAGATATGGTAAGATAATGGATTTAGTCCACACTGAAATCACGGCAGGATATTAGGAGAGAGGCCAGTTTTCCATCCAACTATTACAACATTTTTAATGAGTCCGAGTCAAAATAAATGTGTCTCTGGCATGTAATTGTGTGCACACAGAAACTGATTTCCACCTTGTTAGCAGGTGAACCAGATCAAGAGCTATTTATCTTCTGCTCTCTCTGATGCTTCTCTCTCATACGCTTGAATGGAAATGGATATTAATTACAGTGTCTTTTTGTCAGTGCTTTGACGCCTAGTGCTAACAGATTTGTGACACGACTTATTCTGACACAGTGATGTATATGTCTAGTGTGTAGGTGAAATCAGTATGAGGTTTATATAAATATGCAAGATGGCTATTAACTACAAGGATATATTTAAAGAGCAGAAAAGATGTATGTTGGTATTCCTACACATGTTCCCACAATGTGAAGCACAGCTGCTGTGCCATCCATTAACTCTCTCTCTCTATATATATATATGTACACACACTCACTTTGCTGTATTGTTTTCTAAATTGCAACTTCAACAAAATGACAGGCTTCAAACACAAGAGTCATGTTTCACATCAAATGTCCTACTTTAACCCATGCACTTACATCTGTGACTAGTAGACCCTTCTGTAATTTACTAAACATTACACATCGTTTTTGCAGTAGTATTGTAGCCAGCCCCCGAGACCTCAGAGTCATCTGACAACAAATTGTGGCTCCACAGGAGGTAAAAGTACATAGCAGGCGAATGTGCATGCAAGGTTAAAAGTTAACCCAAGAAAGTGATGATTCTGTTCACATTTTTCAGGTTTGTCCCCTCCTTCACCTACATACACAGCAAGAAGAGAGGGATGATGGTGTTTTCATTTGCACTGAAAAGCCACTGTCTCAACAAGGCGACAAGGATCTTTCAGCTAACTTTAGCATGTTTTGCACTGCTTGTGCGCTGCATTATCTGCTGTAGCAGAATTTTAGCCTGCAATCTGCATGCCACCAACTGTCACTAGCCAGGTGTTTATAGACTGCTGTGATTGTAGCAGATTCCTCTGCTGCTTTGGAAGCACACTTGTGGTATTGCTCATGGCTCTACAATGCAACTGTTATTGGCCTCCTGGACCTTTTTGGCAAAACAAATACACTGCAAAAAATACTAATAAGCCAGAGGTAGGGTAAGTGTGTGTCAGTACCATAACACAGAAATCTGGCTTTGATAAAGCCTCTAGTGCATGTTGTGCCATTACTGGCTCTTGCTTCAGCTCTTCACATGGTCATTTTGCATTGCACGTTACCCTGTGTATTGACCAAGCAGACATTAGCCAGTATTAGCCAGGGCTTGTGCCTGGCCTCACTATATTATATTAGGGCATTAACCCCAGAGTCACATCACCTTGCAGTTATTTAAAAGGTCATGACAGAGGGCAGCTAATGCCTTTTGCCACTCCTGACCCCTCACCTCTGGAGACACTTGTTCAGTCTTAATATAAACAAAAGGGCCCATTCAGCCTGTAGCCTGCAAGACATCTGCAGCTGAAAAGTGGTAATTGCTCGGAGGACCGCATTTGTTTTTAAAGACTGTTGGAATTCATTAACTGGATTGAATGTGTTGATTGTGCACTCTCTGCTCAAAGATGTTGCTGTTTTCTTGAATGAGCCAAGGTGTGCTAGAGCAGGATAAGACCAGCACAATAAGCCCCTGGACCTGATTCTGCCTTGATTTTCTGCACATAGAGACAGTAACAGATTGTGGAAATTGAGACTCTTGGCCAAGCTAATCTCTGTTGCCTGTTGCTGGTGTAGAAAAAAAAAATGCTAAGAGTTGATTGTTAAAAGGAGACAAAGGCCAGGCACGACTTCTGACAGCGCTAAATAATCTTTTGCATTGTGACTCGGGGCAAAGATTATTCAGCTTCTTAACTGGGCACATAGCTTTGGTCACAATAGCTGTGAGACAGACTGGGGCAGAGGGGGTGTTTGTTGGGTTGCTAGTGAGCAGGCCGTTCTTTCAAATAAACATCCAAAATTATTTGTAATAAGTATATGGCTGATGTTCCTAATCAGGACACCTCGCCTAATACGGGCACTGAATATGATGTTGTCAAAAACTGGCAAAGCACTTCTTGTCCACGCCTCCTTCTCATCTTCTAGGTCTGTCTTCTATCCTGAGGGAGGTAAAAGGAAACTGCACAGAGGTTCAGGGCAGTATTTTTGGGACTACATTGAGAGCTGGCACTTTGAGTCTGGTGAATGGGCAACACTCATCCTTCAGAGTCACACCACTGCTCTGAGACTTTTATAAGGCTGTTGTGATGCTCTGCAGCTACTTGTTAAATTGGGTAGATGGACAGATATGTCCTCAATGGCGTCTCCGAGGGAAACAGGCTGTGACACAGCGAGATGAGTCACAGAGAAAAGTGCTGAAACACACTTTTTCAAAAAAGCAAATGAGAAAGCAAGTCGCTGTCTGTAAAATGAGTCAGCAAACTATTAAACCCAGCTCCAGGATTTTCACGTCACTTTTCAGTGGGGGTTTTATTGTTCTGAGCGGGGGGCAAATTGAGGGTTTCTGCTTCGTGATGGCAGCAGTGGTTGGGCGATAGGGTCTAGCGTCAGTGGATGAAAACTCAGCAGTTATTTCTATCAAATAAACAGCCAAAGCTGAATGATATTTGGAAGTTCTTTGGCTTGTTAGTGTTAGCCCAGCTCATTTCAATGCTCACAGCAAACCAGTCAAAATCTAAACATGTTCAAAAGTTCTGCATTAAATGTTAATATATATATATATATATATATATATATATATATATATATATATATATATATATATATATATATATATATACATATATATATATATATAATATATAGTCATTCAGGGTGGTTTCATGTGAAAGGCTGTTGTAGAGAATTTTACAGAGTTAGAAATATTCGTGGGAGCATTGACAAAAACCAGACTTTGAAGAGTTCAACGCCTCTAAATGCTACCCCTCATAGAAAGCTGTTACAGGACGTTGTTCCAAACACACATTGTTTTGCAATGGTTTTGAGAGGTGTTTTTTGTCTAAAATCCATTTTAAACATGTTCACCACAGAGAGGTCCATGGTGGGTATTGTACAACATTAAAAACAATATTTTTCCAGTTTTATAATGTTTAATTAGCACTGCATTTAAAACGTCAAGTGTAATAACAAGAAAATGTTGTTGTGGTGTATACATTCTAAGCTTTTGTTTCAATCAAAAGCATAGTGGTAATTTTCTCTAGACTATTTACATCTTTAAAGATTAAATGATTCTAAAATCAAATCTTTAAAACTAAAATGTAACAACATTAACAGCGTATTGTCAAATTATTCATTTCAAGCCACATATTTTGGTCACACTGTGCTTTGAGTGAGTGAGTGATTTACAAGCCAATTCCCCCGATGTTCTTCACAGCTGTAAAAATCTCTTTTATTAAACTTTTGTTTTGTTTTTACGTAAGATGTAATGTTCGTGCAGTGATGATACAATATATTCAAGCTTGGATCGATTACCAGTTGCAGGCTATGAGTTTGTTTGGGCGGGTTGAATGTGTTACATTATCCACTGGCACAACAACTGGGAATAAATAACATGGACAGACAAACTATTGTTGCACTTCAAGAGAATTTGTGGAATATCTGATTGGATTTCCCTCTGCCAGAGAGGGAATAACAATAATACAGAAAACATATGAGCTCATGTTGTTAGGAGAGCATGATTTCACGCCTGTTATGAATTACGTTAGGCCAATGCCCTCATAGAGTCATGCTGCATGGATTTGCGAGTTAGTGTGCTAGATTTTCAAATTAGTTTGTTCGGTTTTTCTTTGCTGAAAATACTGCCCTGAGATTCATTCATTCAGTCTCCTTTCAACCATCTGCTCCAGAAAAGAGTCCTCACACATTCCGGCACGTGCTGAAGCCACGTCTTTCTGCTGGCACGGAAGCCCCTTTTTGTCTGGTATATTCTGTAGTAGAGCTTCCTTTTCATCTATTCTTCGAACGTGGTGAGGCATAAGTTTGTGGACACCTGCTTGCCTAACATTTCTTCTGAACTTAAAGGTATTACCAGAGCTTGTCCACTATTTCAGCAATAAAATGTTTTATTTCTCTGGGATGGATTTATTCTAGATGTGGGAATTTTAAGGCATTCAGCCTTGAAAGCATTAAATGTGGTCAGGTAGTGAAGTTGGATGAATAGTTTTGGTTCACAAGGCTACTCCATATGTTGAATAGAGCTCCATCATTCCACAGCCCACTGCTGGAGGAATTATACCACACTAATGAACTTTTGGCATTGGGCATTTTCACCTTAGTCTCATGTGGAGGTGCTGTAGTGTTCCATTTCGCTTTTTAATTGAGATTTTATAATCTATTTAGGCACAGCTGAACATCTGGTTCCATGCTGGGTGCACCTTGAAGAAAGGACATGAACAAGAAAAAGGGAAGTTGAGAAAAGAGAGAGTGCTGGACACTGTTATGTCCAGGCCTTTCCTCTAGTCCAGAGTATGTAGGGACAGTCTTCAGCACACAGGCAAGGTGCAGGCTAACACATGCCAAGATATAATCTCTCATGTTGGCAGCATAGAGGAGGAAGCTGCAAAGATAAGCATAACACGTCAGTTACAGCACTGTCTGCTCCACAGTTATTTTTTTTATTTATTTTTTTTTCTCCCATGACTTTACCACCTCCTCCACTGCAGTTGGCAGCATCCCTGTGTTGGGCTGGCATGGAACGTGAGCCCTGATAGAGATGGCAGCTTCTTATCAGATCAGCAGCTTGTCTCCCATCAGATTGCAGAGCAATGATCACAGAGAGGTGAAACTGAACCAAACCCTTCAGTGGCACCATGCATTACTCTTTCAAACTCTTCTGACTTTGGAAGAAATTAGCAAACATAGTGAACGGAAGACGTCCCCTTTCCTCTTGTTCATCTTCTGGGAATAACTTAGAAATCAGTTCATATGGACCATATCACGCCATGTGTTTTTTAAACTGTGGGAGGAAACTCGTACATGTGAAAAGAACACACCACACAGTGAGCCAAGGTGGGGATTGAACCTACAGCCCCAGGATCCAGTGGAGCTGTGCCACCCTTAACTCGATCAAACCATTTTCCCAGACTAACCAGTACACTTGTTGAAATGTTGTGTCTGTTGGGATGTTAGCAAGCAATGCCTGGTGAATGGAGTGAGAACAATTTACAACTCGTACACTGTGTTGATTTACTTGCATTTTATGAATAAAATTCTTTGTAAATGATGAATATATTCCACCATACCTCCACATCATTGAAGAATAAAGGCCCTGATTCAACTGAAGGACCACTAACCAGGCAAAAACTTCATTTTAAAACTACTTTAAAAAAGAGTGACTTAATGTGTTTTGGAAAATAGTTTTGTCATCATCTGCTAGTGATGCATGTTGATGACTGGAACTTGCATTTAATAACTTGGCAAAACCGTGTTTCCTCTCAAAACATTTCTATAAATGCTAAATGGTGTTTCACTCCACATCTCCCTATTTAAATATCTTAAACTCGGAAACTCCTTCTCTGAAAACCCCCTTTGAGATGCACTGTGGGTCTGTTTTTAAAAGTGAAGTAAAATTTCAGCAACAAAATACAAAAGCCATATATATATAATATAAAACAATTAGGCCTGGTGTTGATCAACTCCCTATTGTACCCCTGAAATATTTCATGTCTATGGCATTTTTTGCCTTGGTGGATGCAGCCAGAACATTGCTGGTTTTAACATCACTGACAGGAATTTTTACATGTTGAATCATAAATGTCTAGTCACCCTTACACTATAATGAACAGAGGTGTCAGAATGCGCTACAGTGATCACTACTGCATCCAGCCTTCCCACAACACAAACCTTTCCCCAAATCCTCTGGCTTTGGATGAGACCCTATCTGACCTGTAATTAATAGGACAATGAAGTAGATGCTTCAGAATAAGAACAAGAAAATTGTTTGTGAAGGACATGGCTTTTCTTGTTGAGTGAGCTGCTTCTCCCCCCAAAAAAATGCCAGACAATCATGTTTTTGCACTTTCAGATGATTTCAGCAACAATGTACTGAGCATCCGTGTTCTAAACCAGGTCACCTGTTGCTCCAACATGCTGCGGAATATTTTTCTGTTATGGGCTTTCTTGATGCTCTTTCAAGAGCCAGATACCATGGGGTTGGGTTTCCATGTCTCGAAGCAGATATGCGTGCTCTGACGAAGCAGATAAAATATCCCAAATCATTTTGCAAATGGTGAGAACACAATCCCTTTTGTGTTAGAGGTAGTTGCAAGACAATGGATCAGGGGTATGTTTTCATTTTCATGTATATTCAACTTTGTATTAGGTTGCAGGTAAAAGCTTAAGTATATGTCTGGTTACTTTTCCACAGTTTTAAAACTCTAGACAGAGTACCAGATAACACTGCAACTGTTGACATGCTTGTCGAGAGACAAGGGAGCAGACAATTTATCATTTTTCATCAGAAGTTATGAGTTCTATGTGGTAGGCCAGAAACGTTGGCGGGTTCTGGCCTGATGATCAAATAAGAACCCTCCCAAAGAATGAGGCCAGCCGCTGGCCCTCCCTGACCCCATACAGAGCCTTGTTGATCCAGACTGGTCTCTGGAGACTATTTAGTAGTGCGTGAAGGGGGTTTTATTGGGCTGCAAAAACACAAGCTCTGAAAGTGATAAGAGCGTGTAGGTCTTGCCAGTTTGATGACAAATGTTTCCACTGCTGACGTCTAGTGAGTCACGGCCGGTACTGGAAACAGCAACGGAAATCCCAATGTTGTGAGAGAGGTGCGCTGATCATTTGCATTGGTGGAGTGAACATGTTCCATGTTATTCCTCTCTGGCTGTAAGTGAAACTGACTCCTCTTTGTTATTGTTGAAGGCGAGGGAGTGTGCGTTCACCGTGATGATATAAGTCTTTAGTGCTGTTGTCTTTAACCACAGTCCTGCCGCGGGTCTGTCCGACACCTCCCCAGAAATGACATATGAGGAGAGGTGTTGGAGAGCCAGCTTTTCCACCTTTTCCTCTGGCATTAAAATACTCTCAAAACATTAGATTTGGAAATGGGACAGCAGTCAGTGAAAATTATGACCTCACCCTGAAAGACTCAGAAAGGTCAACCCCCCACTGATAAGGAGTGGTTTAAGCTCAGCATTAACCAGTTCAGTCTTTTAAATCCATTGTAAACTGCTTGTGACACTGTGGCTAATCACTACACTGGAAAGGTAAAAGGAACTTCAGTAGAATTTGAATGTTAGGAAGTTGTTTGTCTTTTTTCACTTCCTCAGAACTCAGTGAGGCTAAAAGTCCCAATGTTTTTCTTTTAACGCTTTTAGAAAAAGACTACCAGAGAAAATTAAGTGTTGGGAATTCACTTCAAAAAAGCTCCTAACATTCTCATGTCCTCATCGGTGTGTAAGCTTCCATGACTCATTGTGCAGGTGCCATGTGATGAGCAGGTATTTTTATAAACTTCCCTGGTCAGTTTCTCAATATGTATTATTGTCTGTTATTACGTTTTTTTTGCTTTACGTTTTCTTCCACCGTGGAAGTTACATTCCAATACTTAATAACACAAATGCTAAGAAAGGTTAAATGAACTAGGATGCATCGGTTCTTGACTTGCTAATGAGAATAACCTGAAAATCCTGTCATTCACAAGAACATTTTTTTAAGGGCACCAGTCCACTCTTTGTGTGCTTGGTATTGGGAAACAGACCCGGTGTGCTCCAGCACCACACATACAGGGGATCCTTAGATGGATGTCATCTTATCAGACAGTTATCTCTGCTAAATCCCTCTCTTGCTATTAATTATGTCTTTAATAATTTTACTGCACTAGAGTTTCTTTCACTTCTGTCCATCTGAGGGAAGGTGATTCATCTCATCATGCATGTCAAGTTTAGGGACATTAGCGTTCTAACTCTAAGCACAATGTAAAGATATTAAACAAGTAGAATAATTAGATGAAGTTAACTAGTGACGTTTAAAACTAGAAGCGCCACGTGCTGTTTTCATTACTACAATGTCATGTTGCCACACTGCTGTTCAATTAGTAATGCCAGTGAGGAATCATCACTGTGTGTCAATTGGTTTGATCTCTCTTGTGAAATATTTGCATGAATGAAATCCATTTCTGGCTGGTTATTTTTTCCTGTTTATCTTTCCTTCTTGTTGTTGCTTTTTAATTACAGGACAAATGTTATTTCAAAAAGAAGTTGGTTTGACCCAGGAAAAACAGGATGTCTGGTTACCCTAGGTTTGACAGAGTGATCGGGCTGCATGGTCCTTCAAACAGAGGATACTTAAAATACTTTATGTATCAGAGGGATACTTAAAACATAAAGTCTTTTAGTGCACTCTTGACCACTGCCTTTGAACAGCAAAATGAGAAATTCAACAGCCTCACAGTCCTAGAGTGCACGGTTTGGGATAGGGACTTGTTCTAGAAACGTGACACTTTTTCCCTGCCTTAAGTCTACTTTCCCAAAAGTGTAGTCCAGATTTCTCATGACTCTCCAGGTAATAACATTACGAGATCAAATCTGTCCCCATGAGACAGAGTATAAGGGTTGTTTGTGTGGAAAATTCAGTCCTATTGTTAATTCTCAGAAGTTGGGGATAAGGTTGCGCACTGAGGAAGGCATCCTAGTGCCTAAACCTTTAGAAAGTGTTCCTAGATGTTGATGGAATGAGGTGAAAGTTGAAGGTGTTCCCATATTTCACTGGATATCACTGTCAGTGATTTATGTTTTAAGATTCTAGAGACAAAACTGAGGAAAACCTGACAGGAAAAATATTAATTCATTCATTATCTGTAAGCACTTCTCCAGTTCAGGGCTGCGTCCTGGAGGCAAACAGGTTGTCTGGAGTCTGGAATCACTGGGCACAAGGCAGGAACACACCCTGGAGGGTGCGCCAGTCCTTGACAGGGTGACACACACTCACACCTATGGACGCTTTTAAGTCACCAGTCCACCTACCGACCATGGGAGGAACCCGGAGCACCTGGAGGAAACCAATGCTGACACCGGGAGAACGCACCAAACTCCTCACAAACAGAGCTGCGTGACTGCGACACTACCTGCTGTGCCACCATGCTGCCACACTCCTCACAGATGGTTACTCAAAAGAGTGATATGTTAAGATCACTTAAGTTAAACATGAAACTCAGACATGAAATTTTTAGTTTTAATAATTGCTTTGGATTCTTTTTTTTTCTTTGTTATAAAAACTATACTATCTAACTCCTAATTTCATGGCGCCCAGAATTTTTATGAGCAGGGTAAATGTACGATCGCAAATTCCAGTGAAAAAGAAACAATCCTTATTGAGACTCTGACCTTTAAAAAGCTTTTAACTGAGAGCTGAGTTGAGAGTGGTGGTCCTGCCATTGCAGCAATCATCAAACCACAACTCACAAGGGATCCAGACCCCACCTGCGTGCTCTAGCCTCTCATGCAAACACCCCCCCCCAACCCTCGTCCTGTCTTTCTCAACAAATCAACTCTGCTCCGCATGGAACAAATTAGCGATAGCTTGCATGACGTGCTGACTCACATGTACCTCTCAGCGAGTGGACTTGATGAGGTTCTGGGATCAATAAAACTGCAGGGGAGATGAGCGAGCTGAGCCGAACCGACCATGGTGGGCCTCCACATCTCTGCATCTGCCAGAGATCCTGATCCTGCCCAGAGCATGCGGCATGCTCTGGCCCAGCAGATAACACTGTTCCTGGAGGCTGTGGAGCAGAGAGGCATGTGGAATGAAGCCTTAATGATTGCAAGCCTTCCACGGACCATCTCTCAGCCGTACAGTACAGAGCAGATGGAGGAGCCACGGTCCAACTGTGATCAGTAATGGAATTTTCGAGCCCTTAGCTGAACGCTGCCTGGCCAAATGGCACCGTCATAACAAGCTGCTAATATGATTTAAGCCTGACCTCGTCATATTGGAATCAGTGCCTTGCATCATCTGGACAGAGCTCCCTGATTACTGACAACATGCACAATAATGTATCACACACACCAATGCACTGTAAGTAATCTGGGAGCAAGCAAAGCAAAACAAAGACATGAAAACAAAAGGAACACTCATTCAGACATTACTTTAGTATGCGGAAGATGCTGATTATTGATTGGGTGTGAACACCTAGTAGCTTTTAGGTGTGAAATTTCAGCTCAGTACTTGTCTTGGCAGGTATAGTTAGCCGTTGCTCTCAGGGTGGGGGTATCTTGCAGACATAACAGATCTCGGCAGTTAAGGTTCCTCCAAGTGTGTTGAGCTCCTCAAGTGTGGTGGTCCATAAAAATACACTCTTAGAAAAACTGTCACTGTTGTGGTCTCTTCTACTGTCACGGTGGTGGTACCCTCAATATTATGTCTTAGTACCTTTTCTAAGAACTCTTGGTAGAACTTTTACCTTACAAACGCAGTGTCAACATAAATGTGATGCTTCACTGACCTGTAATAGGGAGAAAAGAGCCTCTGTTGATCCTACTCTGGGCTCAGCAATGCACAAACTGTACTATGTAAGTTTATTTAGGTTAAAATGATCTATTTGAATATATCAGAGAATGAAAAGACCATCAGAAAAGAACCAAAAAAGTCATGTCCTACTTAAAAGCATTCAAAGTAAAAAAAAATGTTCTTCTCCCATAAAGTTCCAATTTACAGTTTTTTTTTTTAAAAAATCGCAACAGCAACAAAAGGTTTAAACAGAAAGAAATTTCCATTTTATGGTTGACTTGGAGTGATCTAAAGGCGCAGCTCTGACCACAGCGAAGGACAAACGATTTTTAAAAGCGTGTTCAGTTTTCCAGAGAAAACTGTCTCTGGTGCCTTTTCTTAACATCTAAGCAAAAGAATGGGATAATGACACAATGGTGACACGTCAGAAATCCGAGAGTGAGCAAACTCATTCAAAGAAGCAGTGGGTGATCCACTGGGCCTGACCACAGTGGGCTTGTCAACACTTTGTCCAGCGAAAGAGGAATGCATCTCCTCATTGTGCAAGAGTAATGATGTGGCCATGTGTAACAGGTCTTGTAATTCCATGAATATTAATTGCTGTCTGATGATCCAAGGAATTTGGGGGAAAATAAAGCTTCACCACCACAGGTGCCTAAAGCATTTACAGTGTACCTGGGGTTTAGTTGTTTGCAGAAAAAACCCCAAAAACATTTAAAGCCATGTAATATTTTATACTTTTATACTTCCTGCTAATGGCTTTGCTGGCCTTAGCATCTATAGCTTAAAGGGGAAATATTATTAAAAATATAAATAACAATAAACGAATAAATAACTTTTTCAGTGCATGTACTGGTTAATTTACGGTTCTGGAACCTACAGACTGTGAAATCTTTTCTATTTATTATGTATTTGGCTGCGTAATTCAGATTTTACTTTCTTTATTATGTAATAAAGGGAAATCATTAAAAATCCCCCCCCCCATTTGTGTATCTCCAATCTTATATAAGCATGAAAAGGCAGGGTTAAATAGTGTTAAACAAACACGACAAGTGTAGAGTTATATGAAAATATAATTAAAACTAGAGTGCAGAAGGAAAGGAACTGAGCTAAAACAGATAAAATGGGGGGAAGGAAGACAACTAAGCTAGAATCTGGTTAATCTGCACAGAGCTGTCTGAATGGGATGAATGCTGCTGTCTGTATGTATATCTACCTCTTTACATCTGTAAGATCAGAAAAATAATTTAGTACATTTAACACAATGGGACAAGCCATAAAATCCACACTAAATGCGGTAGCTGCCAAGTTATTTGTAGCTGTGGCTTGACTTTCAGACAGTGTCCAAGTCTGATAAGGGCAGGGTGCTACTGGAACTCTTTAATGACAGATGGAAGATGAGGAAAAGTCCCTAACCCTCCAGTAGTGTCGTCTGAATCACTGCTGCCTGGCACGGGCCTGACAAGGAAAAACCACTGGGCAGAAGGGGAATTCTCCAGCATGACGCATGATGGACGTGATGGCTTCTGTTGGGTGTCAGACTTTCCTCAGAATCAAACGAGTGTGACAAGGTAAGATTATTCTGAAAGGGATTATTTCCAGTTTGTTAGAGGAAGTGCTCGGTAGTTGGAAAGTCCCAGTGTGGAATTTTTATATTAGACTTTCCAGACAGGGATAAATGTTGCAGGTTGTTTGTTTGTTTTCATTTTACAGTTTCTCATTTCCAGTGTCAACCCTTCCAACCTTTTTCTATGGAGTCTTCTAGTTCTAGCTGTGGTTTATGTGAGAATTACCATAGCTTACATGCACTCTCTTTCAAGTTGTGGATGGTATTAAATGGTTTTATGGCTTTGGCATGTACTTGTCTGTCTAGCAGCTGATAATAAGGTGACAGAATATAAGTTTCATTGCATGGAATTAATTTGCTCATTCACTAATAAGAAGCAGTGACCACACACTGGATTTGTTCAGTTCTAGTTGACATGAATAAGTTAAAAGGGACTTTATGAAAAATATATTTTGTTCAGTGCGCTGGCACATTTATTTGGAGTTCTGAAGCTCCAGTAAGTGCACAGGTTAACTATGGGCAAAACAATAATGAAGAAGAAGGTAATCAAGTGAAGCGTTCTGAAAACCTGAGCATCAGCGCCTCACTCCTGGGCTCTCGTGCTGAAATGAGCTGTGGCTCATTCTCATTTAAGAGAACAGGTGTTGAATCAGGGCTGTTTAGACAGGGGGTGCATTTTTTTAATTCTTCTGGCATTTTAATCATAATATATAACATTTAATGGTTCCAGATTGAACTATAAAATTGGTCTTAACCATTGAAAGGGAAGCATGGTGGCGCAGCAGGGACCTGAGGCTGGGGTTGTGGGTTCAAGTCCCGCTCCGGGTGACTGTCTGTGAGGAGTGTGGTGTGTTCTCCCTGTGTCTGTGTGGGTTTCCTCCGGGTGACTGTCTGTGAGGAGTGTGGTGTGTTCTCCCTGTGTCTGTGTGGGTTTCCTCCGGGTGACTGTCTGTGAGGAGTATGGTGTGTTCTCCCTGTGTCTGTGTGGGTTTCCTCCGGGTGACTGTCTGTGAGGAGTGTGGTGTGTTCTCCCTGTGTCTGTGTGGGTTTCCTCCGGGTGACTGTCTGTGAGGAGTGTGGTGTGTTCTCTCTGTGTCTGCGTGCGTTTCCTCCGGGTGACTGTCTTTGAGGACTGTGGTGTGTTCTCCCTGTGTCTGAGTGAGTTTCCTTCGGGTAACTGTCTGTGAGGAGCGTGGTGTGTTCTCTCTGTGTCTGCGTGGGTTTCCTCCGGGTGACTGTCTGTGAGGAGTGTGGTGTGTTCTCCTTGTGTCTGTGTGGGTTTCCTCCGGGTGACTGTCTGTGAGGAGCGTGGTGTGTTCTCCCTGTGTCTGTGTGGGTTTCCTCCGGGTGACTGTCTGTGAGGAGTGTGGTGTGTTCTCCCTGTGTCTGCGTGCATTTCCTCCGGGTGAGGAGCGTGGTGTGTTCTCCCTGTGTCTGCGTGGGTTTCCTCCGGGTGACTGTCTGTGAGAAGTGTGGTGTGTTCTCCCTGTGTCTGTGTGGGTTTCCTCCGGGTGATTGTCTGTGAGGAGTGTGGTGTGTTCTCCCTGTGTCTGTGTGGGTTTCCTCCGGGTGACTGTCTGTGAGGAGTGTGGTGTGTTCTCCTTGTGTCTGCGTGGGATTCCTCTGGGTGACTGTCTGTGAGGAGTGTGGTGTGTTCTCCCTGTGTCTGTGTGGGTTTCCTCCGGGTGACTGTCTGTGAGGAGTGTGGTGTGTTCTCCCTGTGTCTTCGTGGGTTTCCTCCGGGTGACTGTCTGTGAGGAGTGTGGTGTGTTCTCCCTGTGTCTGCGTGGGTTTCCTCCGGGTGACTGTCTGTGAGGAGTGTGGTGTGTTCTCCCTGTGTCTGCGTGGGTTTCCTCCGGGTGACTGTCTGTGGGGAGTGTGGTGTGTTCTCCCTGTGTCTGCGTGGGTTTCCTCCGGGTGACTGTCTGTGAGGACTGTGGTGTGTTCTCCCTGTGTCTGCGTGGGTTTCCTCCGGGTGACTGTCTGTGGGGAGTGTGGTGTGTTCTCCCTGTGTCTGCGTGGGTTTCCTCCAGGTGACTGTCTGTGAGGAGTGTGGTATATTCTCCCTGTGTCTGCGTGGGTTTTCTCCGGGTGACTGTCTGTGAGGAGTGTGGTGTATTCTCCCTGTGTCTGCGTGGGTTTTCTCTGGGTGCTCCAGTTTCCTCCAATGGTCCTAAAACACATGTTGGTAGGTGGATTGGTGACTCAAAATGTCCCTATTTGTGAGTGTGTGTCACCCTGTGAAGGACTGTTGCCCCCTCCAGGGTGTGTTCCCCCCTTGTGCCAAGTCATTCCAGGTAGGCTCTGGACCTCCCACGACCCTGAATTGGATTAGCGGTTACAGATAATGAATGAATGAATGAATAACCATTGAATATACAATGATTCTGGTATAACACCAGAGCAACAGAAAATAATATCTTGTGAATTGTAATTCATTTTACATAAATATAAAGCAATATAAACTTTATAGCCAAACATTTTGGACACATGCCCATCCAATGTTCATTCATTTATTTATTCATTCATTCATTCTCTGTAAGTGCTTTAATCTGTTCAGGGTCACAGTGTATCTACTCAGAACCATTGGGCACAAGGCAAGAACACACCTTCAATGAGGGACGGGTCCATCCCAGGGCTTCACACACTCACCCACTCATTCACACCCATGGATACTTTTAAATAACCAGTTGACCTTATACTATGTCATTTTGGATTGTGGGAGCAAGCCAAAGGAAACTCACACAGACGCAGGGAGAACAGACCACAGAGCATCTCACAGAGCATGACCCGAGCGGTGATTGAACCCACAACCCCATAACTCTGGATTACTATCCCTTAAAGCTAGGTTACAGCAGCAGTCCCCACTGCACCACCCACCCAACCTATCTTCAGGAAACACAGGGAATAAAATGTTTGTCCCCCATTGTTGCAATAACAGATACTCATCTTCTGTGTTGGCTTTACTGTAATTGCTGTAAGGTATCAACATATTTTAATTTTTTAAATAGAAAACCTTCCAGTATTCATACAACAGTTTTAAAATGAGAAATATTGGAGATATCAATAAGATTTAAAATATTTTAATTTGCCCAGAATTTGGTTGCCATGTGAGTATTTGCTGCTACTGATTTGGTTTTGATAACTCTTTCAATTTTGAGGAACAACGGTTTGCCAAAAGCAATATTTCCTGTGCCTTCCGTTTATAAACTCAGAGGGGTGTTTATAAAAGTCCAAATCTAGTTTAAGGAAAAAAAAACATCATTCATTTCATTTCTTCATTCATCTTGATAGGTTCCTGAAGCAAAAGGCTAACTGGGAAAATAACCCATCCACACCGCACCTGTTAAGTGTCTAAAAATACTCTGTTGATATCATATTGTACGCCATGTGCTTCTCATCTCTCAAGATGGTGATTTGTAAAATGTAATGTTCCTTGCTGGCCAAGGCAGTGATGTAACTGTGATCAAACTGCTTTTACACAAGGAGCTGCAGAAATGAATCATAAAAGTTGCACATACACTATATGACAAACAGGTTTTACTATGGGAGGTCGTTACAGTAGAACATGGAACATTTCTGTGAATTCAGTCATGACATCATTACAGGTCAGGTAATCATTTAGGAAAATTAGTTGTGGATCATAAAAGCCATTCAGGAAATATAATTCTGCATCCCCACCCTTGGAGGAACATATATTATACATATTATTTCACCCTCAGACCAGCGAAGAAGGTGCATTGATGACCCCTTTAAAAGAACCTGAGCCAGACATACCCCTTTTGGCAATCAATTAATTTTTCAGGATTTGTGTTGACAGAACTCAGGAACGGGTTAAGAAGTGCTGGTGCAAGACAATTTGGACGCTGTCACCAATGCCCATTTCAGTTGTAAATGAATTGCTTCTCTTTCATAAAATTGTCTGCCAACAGCATGCTGCAAATCAGCGGGTTTCACTCCTAATGGCAGTGCAATAGTCTTCCACTTAAGATTATTTACCCCCACTGCATCGCAGCTCCAGTCTGGTGTGGTATGAGAGCTGCGAGCTAAGCTCTCACGTCTCTGAGAGATTAATCAAAACAAATAACAGAGTGAGTGAAGAATGCCCTGGAAAAAAAAATCCCTGTGGAGACAGCCATGCCAAAACCAAAACACCTCCACCTCTGTATGTCCAGTCTTGTCTCAGGTACTTATTCCAGTTTTCGTCTGAGTTTCGCTGAGGTGTGGTGATTGCTTAAAGGTATCCCTGTTTTCCCTGCATTAGGAGGCATGTCATAGTAAGTATACTCCCTTACTAAGAACATGCAAGTGATAGAGAGTCTCCGAGAAAACATGCCAATGTGTGAAGAGGATGGGGCATCTGGCAGGAGGTCTTTATTCAGGGAAGGCAAGGTCATCCTTATTTGAGTAAACAAGGGAGAGGAATTACACAGAAAATCTTATCTCACTGATGTTACCCACTACCCTGGCTTATCACAACGGTGTGTATGTTTTTCACAGTAATGTCAACCTTCCATTGACTCTGATTGATTTCAGATAAAGGGCCATTATGAAGTCTCTCCTTCGCGTTTGTGTGGTGCATTTGATAATTTTCTTTATAATAATAATAATTATTATTACATTGATTTCCTTGAAATGCTAGGATTGGCAAATAATGTGGGCAGTTATGCTGCATATGAGGAAATATATCATATGAATGGAATTTTAATGTAACCACTTAATTTCCCATAAATTACGTCCTGCCCTTGTTTGACATTCCGCCATAGCATTTTTTTTCATAAGGCCGATTGCTATATATCTTTTCAGTGATGTCATACAGATAACATCATGCTTTCCACAGCAGTTTGCACCAGTACTTAGTGCTATTGTGTAATTCCACCAGAGACAGATAGAATAAGATGTGAATGCATTACATATATATACCAAAGCCTGACATATTCAAGACGTGTTTCCTTTATTATTTGTTCTTCTTGCTTAACTTTGGGTTGAAATGAGATCAGGTGTCATACTGTATCACTAGTCACTAGCTCAGGTCTGATCTAAGAAAATTAGCCCTGTAGATCATCCAAGAACCTGCTTTTGCTGTATTGGCAGAACACAACTTAGAAGGCACTCTGCTGGCTATAAAAGTCTAGAGATGGACTCTGTGTTTTAGACCTGGATTTCTGCCACAAATGCATACACAAACCTACAGAGAGAGAGAGAGAGAGAGAGAGAGAGAGAGAGAGATGTATATGTGTGTGTGTGTGTGTGTGTTTTCTTTGTATACCCCACAGGAAGATAAACCAATATAGGCAGTCACATGGGTTCCATTAATAGCCTGTGTATAAGCGCATCATGCGGCCATGGTCATCTTGTACCCAGCTAGTCAATATTCAACCCATTTGAGACCAGAAGTGTTCTGGCTGTGTAATTACCCCTAAACTACAAGAAATGTACACTTTGTGTTTTTTTGTGAAGTTTGTGTCTGTGTTCTTGTGTTTGTGTGTCCAGAAGAATTTATTATAATCATAAACAAGATAAGATGTAAAATATCTTATGCCAATCCATTAGAGTTTCACATAGGGCCCAGCACACTCTCTTCCTACCTGCAGCCACAAAATTTCTGTTGAATCCTACACCTCAACACTAAGGTTGCTCTGGCTATTTATGATCCAAGCAGCAACCAGCGACCCTTAACAGCTACAGTTAATCACTGAGCCCAGCCCATGAGTACCCAAACCACCCACTGTATCACTAGTTCTTCACAGGGGTCATCAAGTAGGCACCTCCTTTTGTTGGTGTTAATTAACCGTTAATGCATGCTCAGTGTCACCAGTTCCATGTGAACTTTACGTGCTACATCACCAATAATCACAATGGCATCTCTACAATGCATTTCCCAAGTGTGCTCTCCTTATCCACAACCACTGACTAGACCTTTCAGCTGTTTCTGATAACTCCTTCACAGCTGCCCTTAGTTTCTGGCCCCTGATTCTGAACTGCACAAACAGGGATGTGGCTGACTTGGCTACTAAACACCTATCACCTATCTCCACCGGTCTTACCTCAGACAACAAGTCCACATATTTCAGCTTATTCCTTTTGAATGCTTCATCTACTGCATCCTCAAATGGAACCATTAACTATATAAAAAACTATCCTTTTACTTTCGGAGTTAGGCCAATATTTCTAAAAGCCTACCTCTACAATTATATTAGATATTTCTACATTTTGGTCTGTGGTAACGGATTATTCATTACAGATTTACAGATGCCTCCCAGTCTAACCCAAGAACACATATCTACAGTGGGACTGTCATCACAATACACTGAAATATCCACAAGCGAACCAGTACTGACAAAACATAAAATTACACACTGATAAAACCGACGATAAACCTGCAAAATGATAAACTGAGCTCAGATTGAAAAACATAAATAAACTTGTAAAAACAAGAACCTCTTTCAATTTTAGTTCAAAATTACTTATGCCCAAAGCAAAATATACAAAGCTCTGCCTTGCTGACTAGAGTTTAAACATGACACAGAATTCAACAGGGCAGAAAATAACAGCTGCCTTATGGTAATCATTTATTTTTCACAGAATAAACTACTATCAAATTGCTCGTCTTTACAAATGACAAACATTCTGTAATGATTTCTAAAGAGACCTGTATCACCAGATTTTGAGAGTCTATTATTTGCACAGAAAAGCAAATGTTTGATTAAAAAATAAATAAATAAATAAATATATTTTGTTGTATATTGTGTGTTATTTTTAGCATAATCTTGGGTTACAGTATACAGATCCGTCTTCCTAAAGCTAGTTATAAACTTCAGGAGTCCACCTTAAAATTCTACCTCGAATAAATCCTTAAAATCTGCTGTAATCTGAATGTTCAGATGTGCTTTAGCTCTGCACTTAACTTAACTCTGAATAAACAATACAAGCAAATCCATCACCTGTAGTATGTGTTTCTTTAGTTTTATTTTGTAATAGTTTTTACTACTACACCAATGAGTCTAAGTATCATTTGGCAGTGTGTGTTTACTGGACTAAAATCTGCTGTTTGTTGAAATAAAATAAACAGAGCGATGGGAGTGGAGTAATGGGCATTGAGAAGTTCTGTTAAAATAACTGGCAGGAGGTCATAGTAAAAAAAAAGATGCACATAGTAATCCAGAGTGTTGTTTTCTAAACGTGTTTTCTCAGTTATAGAGTGTACACGTGCTGATGTGACTGTATTGTTTTTAGCAGTTGCATTTGCACAAGTACAAGAACTATTTTTTATCATGATTTTTGAATTTTAAATATTATTTTCACTTGGTAAAACAATTAAATGAAACTACCTAGAGCATGGTTCAAATATTTGGCCTTTCATTTCAACTGCATTCAACTAAATATTCTGTAGTTAGATACTAAAAATACAAATGAATAAAATGCTGTTAAAAAAAATATTTGCATCAGTTTACATTGCATTTGACTAACTACAAAATTAATGCACAATATATTCTATCCATCCCATTTGAGTTTGCATGTTTCTGAGGTGGCAGCTTGCTGAAGAAACCACACAGCTGCGTTAATGACAGCAATATTTGCCACTTGAGCCAGCCTTCACAAAGGCCTGGGGACTGTGGAGGGCTCATGAAAGCATCTGGCTCTCTGCAAATTTCATCTCTGTCTGCGGTTTGCCTTGTCATGCTTATAATGCGTTCCTAGCTCTTGTCTGTGACACTAATAACTGAGGCGGGGGTGTGGTGAAACACCATAGGGGAGAGGGATAGGGGGAGAGGGAGGGTGGGTTACCAGGCTCTGTTTTCTCCTGAAAATATTGCCTCTGTTGGCCTGTCAACTGGGATTCATCTCGTTGAGACCTGCGTGGAATTCTGTAATCTTGCTGAGGTGTTGGTAAGAGATGGGATTACAATGTAAAGTATGAGGGCCTGAGTTCCACCCCCCCCCCATTACACACACACACACACACACACACACACATATCTACACCCCACCCAATTTTGTCCATACAGAGCTCTGCCAGTCTTCTCTATGCCCCCATTCTCCCATCTCAAAAGGGTTGCATCAGCCACAGACTGGACTCCAGATAAAAATACACAGGCGGGTATTCAGTGGGTTAGGGTTACAGAGTAGTGTCCCATGCCAAAAAAAGACTGACTTTAGGACCCAGGTGGGTCCAGAGCAGAAGATTCCTTATGCACAGTCAAAAGCCAAGCACTTCTACACATAGAGAAGGTATCTTTGAGAGAATAGGCAGTTTAAGTTGCCAGTGAGATGTAAAATGAACCCTTTATTAAATTAAGCTCTGGCTTGCATTTAACTAAATCAGCACAGAAACGTAACATGTTTATAATTGTATGTTTATTGTGACAGATTTATTTTTGTAAAAATATGATTGTGCCAAATTTGGTTTAGGCAACATGCTTGAAAAAATAAAATAAAATCAGCAGGAATGTGTTCATAACTGTGTCACATTTCCTCTAAATCAAAGACTGAAGACACGGTTGATCCATTTTTGAATGTCACACGCATTTTTAATTTTTAAGTTCTAGAGGGACATTCTATTTTGTGCTTCATAATAAACCATGTATTTTCAGTGGGAGACAGTTCAAGTCTAGAGCCAGCACTGATTACACATCCATGCTATTGTAGCTGTGCAACATTTGCATCTGTGTATTCATGATGAAATAAGCATGGGCTTCCCTGAAGATAATATCTAGAATGGAGCAGATTGTTCTAAAATATGTGTATATAATTCCACTTTAAGAGTAACTTCACAGATCTGTACAGTACCTATGCCATGGACGCTAATACTTCGCCATATCAAGACAGACACTGTTTTTTAAACTGTAATCTTGTAAAATTGGATGGTCTGTTGCTTCTTGTGCTTAGAGAAAAAAGTGTACTCTATTTAAACCCAGCGATGATCATAGCATTCTTAGTCTCATATTGCCACTGTGACTGAAATTTTTGGAACATGTTGCAGGCATTAATTGTAAAATGAATGTGTATTTTCTGAAAACAAAGAAGCTGACAATATAAAATGATTTTATTTAAACACAAGTCAAAGACACTTTAAAAACCCCTGCTTTCTTTTTTCCAGCTGAGTGCTGTCATAAACTGAAAGTGTGGTTAAGTACAGTAGCTTTCCTGTCTGGGGCAGAGAGTCTGGTATTGGGAGATTTCGATACTGTGAAACATTCTAAAGCATATAAAAAAATTAATTTTATTTTCAGCAGCTAAAACCTTCAACAACTTTGCTATTAAAGGAACTGATCCGTGTTATAACGAGGTTTAATAGTAAGTGACTGCCAATTAAGCCATGCAGAGTGATGGAGGACTTGTAACCATTAGACCTCAACTAAAGTACATTCTGTTCCCTTTCACTTACCATGTTTACACATACTATACAAGCTAATAATACTGTGAACAAGGAGGAACATTATGATCGGAGGATGTAACACATGATTTACATCATTCCTAATTATGATAATTCCATAAGCCTGCTTGTTTAAACAATGTTTCTTTATTGTTGGTTTTTACAGGCATGTCAGAAAACATCTGGAGGTGAAAATAAATTGCCCGTGGAACTGCTAAAGAAGGTTTTATGTAGGTGGAGATGGATTACAGTGCAGGTTTTCAGAAGAGATGTATAAAATGAGTCTGGAGTCATGGTCAAGGCCACAGTTGCACTGGGAGTCGACATGAACATACTCATATATATTTTTTTCACCATATGAAGTGGTTTGCTCATTCATTGGCATGTTGTACATTACTTTAAATGGTGCACTGTGGAACGCAAATCTCACTATAGCGTTCTTTATTAGTCTGATGTCGGCTTTCTAGACATATGTACATAGCTGGGCTTAGAGGAGTCATAATCCTCCCTATCTAGTCCATCTGCAGGTTTTGAAAACGCATGATAGTATTAGGTTCACTATTAATAAAGTCCATGGAATAGGTCTTTATATCTTATATACTAATAGTAAAAATATATAGACACCACACTTTATTGGTAATTGCCAAAATCTCCTTAAGAAAGAATCCAACATGAGATAAAATGAGATATACTGTTTCCTTTTATGACATTAATGTAAACGTTATTTTAACTGTTGCACCTAGTAAGGCAGTTTTCACAAAAAAGTATCTTTGGGCCAAGGTTCAGAGGCTGGACTGCAGGCCACATGACTCTCCAAGCTTGGTTTGGCCTATGTGGCACACTCTAAATAAGAAACAAATGGCAAAGTTGAGTTTAAAATGCCCGTGTGTTAATAATGGCCCTTCTCCACTGTATGTTACCTACTGGTTTCTAATCTACATGGCTCTATATAGCCAATGGCACTGCAAACCACTATCTCTAACTGGAACCGCAGGCTTTGGAAACCACAACAACCGTGGTGGTATGGTTAAATGTTGTTTACTCATTGTGTATTCACGCGTTATTTTTGTTTTTTGGGATTGAATACAGCTGTGCACTGCAGTTCAGATAGAACAGTAGAGTTTTTTGTTTCTTGTTCCTCCATCCTGTTCCTGCTGGATTATTTCACCGTCCACATATCCAAGGAACATTTAAACCTCTTCAAAAGACCATGGCATGATTTTACAAGCTGCTGTTGTGAGTCAGATAAAAACAAAAGTGATATTCACTACAACTCGGCAGTTTTACGAATAGCAGGTTTGTACTTAATGCATTTGAAATGTGTCTTTGGCTATTCAGCTTTTTGTAAAGTTTACCTGTCATGTTTAGTCCCTACTTGGCTTACTTGGAATCGTAAGCGAGCAGGTACTAAAAAATGCCTGCTTGCAGGTATCAAATTTGCCTAATGAAAATGCAAAATGGCCTGAGAGCTAGACTGCTCCAGGTACCCTTCTCTTTGGGGTGACATGATCATTACATTATCCCATCTGATCTATCAAAGGTCTCAGGCTTGCTCATCTTCTCTCTCAATCCAGTTACACTACCAATTTATCAGTGACCTCAGATAAGATATTTTTCATGCTCCAGAGGAAATAGCTATTTTAATACTCCACCCTCATCTGATAGCCCCAACAAAATTGTAGCAGTGGGTGACAATTTTTGAGAACTGCAGATGACCAAAATTTCCTAGAGATGAGAACCTAGATCAACTTCCAAAAATATTTTTTCGACCTGAAACGGTTAGTTGATGGTATTTATTGAACTAAGATCCTTGCAAGTAAAGTAATTTACAAAAACAAAGCACCATGCCTAGACATAACATTCAGCCTTGAAGCTCCAACATAAGGTCAGTGGGTTCACAGCAAGAGTGGTTAATGTCAACTGTAACTTTAAAGTGGATTAACATACTACAGTGCCAGTTATGAAACGTGAGAAACAAACCAAAGATAAAAAAAACAGCTTTTGTGTCTTTCAAGCCTGTAGTGTTTGAGAAGAATGATGCAGCCGTTTTTTTTTTTTTTATTGCATCATTCTGTGAATAACCTTTCTGAGAGTCTGCCTTTTCCCGGACTCAGCTGGTTTTGAGAGTGCTGATGGATCGCTGGGGAATTTACCAAGAATATGTCTCTGTGTGGTTTACAGTGATGTTAATCTGGAGAGCTCAGCTGTGATGTTTTATCAGCTCCAACACGTAATTATCCCCAGTTTCTAAACACTTTTTTCCCCAAGCCTGGTACTGTAACTAGACTTTTAGGACAGGCTGGAAAAACAGAGCAAGGCATTTACTTAATCTGTATTCATTCAAAATAAAAAGAAGGGAGACATTTCTCATTTATTATTTTATTTTATTTTATTATTTTATCAATTATTTATTTTATTTCTTTATTAATATTAACAGTAAGTTCTTAAATATCAAGGTGACAAAAGGTTCTGAGCAATGCTACATAGAGCCATTAAAAGATTTTCATTTTATCATTGAGGCATGTGTGTGTTTTTGAGAGAGAGAGAGAGAGAGAGAGAGAGAGAGATGAAAAACAACATGTCACAGCAAACCTGAGATGGATCAAGCAGATAATGAGATAAGATGAGTTTAAAAAAATCTCTAGAAAATCTGGAACCTAGTGTATAGTGTAGTGGGTAACACCATTGCCCTCTATGTATACTGGTTCAATAACAATAAAACCCCTAATGCTATTAGCCTTTATGTATGTAACATGTACATTACATTTTAAGTCCCCATGGATAAGAGCCTCTCCCAAAAAACTCACATGTAATCCGAAGAATCCCTGAAGTTGGTAAGGAATGTTTACATTATGGGATGGTTCCTCTTTGTTTTAAAATAGTAAAAACTGAAGGTACCAGAGAGGATTCTGCAAATGACCCCATATACAGGTGCTGGTCATAAAATTAGAATATCGTGAAAAAGTTTATTTATTTCAGGATTTCCCAAGTTTTAAAAAGTGAAACTTGTATATTATACTCTTTCATTACACACAGACTGATATGTGTGAAGTGTTTATTTCTTTTAATTTGATTATTATAACTGACAACTAATGAAAATTATGCCCCCATAACTAATGAAAAATGTCCCCATAACTAATGAAAAATGCCCCCAAATCCAGTTTCTCAGAATATTAGAATATTCAATATTCAAAAGGTTCAATATTGAAGACACCTGGTGCCACACTCTAATCAGCTAATTAACTCAAAACACCTGCAAAGGCCTTTAAATGATTTCTCAGTCTAGTTCTGTAGGCTACACACTAATGGGGAAGTTGTCCAAAAGACGACCATTGACACCTTAAACATGTAAGGCAAAACACAAAATGTCATTGCTAAAGAGGCTGGCTGTTCACAGAGCTCTGTGTCCAAGCTCATTAATAGAGAGGCAAAGGGAAGGAAAAGATGTGGCAGAAAAAAAGTGTACAAGCAATAGGGATAACCGCACCCTGGAGAGGATTATGAAATAAAACCCATAAAAAATGTGGGGGAGATTCACAAAGACTGGACTGCAGTTGGAGTCAGTGCTTCAAGAACCACCACACACAGATGTATTCAAGACACGGGTTTAAGCTGTCGCATTCCTTGTGTGAAGCCACTCTTGAAAAAGGGACAGCGTCAGGAGCTCCTTGCCTGTTGAGTGGTCTAAAGTTATGTTCTCTGATGAAAGTAAATTCCTCCTGGAGTCTGGAAGAAGAGAGGAGAGGCAGAATCCACGTTGCTTGAGGTCCAGTGTAAAGTTTCCACAGTCAGTGATGGTTTGTGGTGCCATGTCATCTGCTGGTGTTGGTCCGCTGTGTTTTCTGAGGTCCAAGGTCAACGCAACCATCAACCAGGAAGTTTTAGAGCACTTAATGCTTCCTGCTGCTGACCAACTTTATGGAGATGCAGATTTAATTTTCCAGCAGGACCTGGCACCTGCACACAGTGCCAAAGCTACCAGTACCTGGTTTAAGGACCATAGTCTCCTTGTTCTTAATTGGCCAGCAAACTCACCTGACCTTAACCCCATAGAAAATCTGTGAAGAGGAAGATGCAATACGCCAGACCCAACAATGCACAAGAGCTGAAGGCCACTATCAGAGCAACCTGGGCTCTCATATAACACCTGAGCAGTGCCACAGACTGATCCAGCGTTTCTAAAAATATTTTTTTGCACTGTACTTAAGTAATATTCTAATTTTCTCAGAAACTGAATTTGGTGTTTTCATTAGTTGTCAGTTATAATCATCAAATTAAAAGAAATAAACACTTGAAATATACCAGTCTATGTGTAATGAATGAGTATAATATACAAGTTTATCTCTTTGAATGGAATTACTGAAATCAACTTTTTTCATGATATTCTAATTTTATGACCAGCACCTGTAAGTAAAATTTTTGTCACTGAGATGTAAGTGTGAAGAACTTAAGAGACTTTTAAAAGTTTATACAACCTTCTCATAATATAGTGCTGTGGTTCATAATATAGTTGGTGGATGGTGCTTGTTGTGCGTGTGTGTGTGTGTGTGTGTGTGTGTGCTCCACTGTATGCATGTCACTAAACGTAAATGTGATTTGTTACTGTTTTATCTTTTTTTTCTGTTTGGGAACCACGGATATAGTGGATTTTAAAAAGTTCTTCACACATTTAAACATCTTCTGAGGCATTGCTCACACAAACCTTTGTGTGTCCTTTGCCTTTAAGAGTGTTTAATGCCTTGGTTTCTTCTCAGTTACACAAATCTGACGTGTATATACCTTCTAAACATTCTGCATCTGGAATGAGACAAAAATTAAGATTCTACATCACTCAGGAAAACCTAAAGTAACAAGTTCCAGTTGTAAAGTGTCTGTTGCTTGAAGGTCTTTGCTCAATTGCAGGAAAACTATTCCCTTTACCTTCTTGGGGTCTTCAGCTCTAAGCAATGGTGGAAACTTTTTGCAGAGAGAGAGAAATCCCAGTGATTGCGCTGTACATGGCCCACTTGTTTCAAACAACCATGAAATCGTGTGGAGCCAGATAAGACCTGCTCAGACACGTACCACTCGGGGCTGCAGTGTCTGGCCCTGTCAGCACTCTGTCTCTCTGTCTCTGCCTCTCTCTCTCTCTTGCTTCAGTCACATTTGCCATCTTGTATCAGTATGTAACATTTCAGATGAATGGGAGAATGTTAACATATAATGCAAGTTGTTAAATGCATGGCATTTCACACGAAGCAACCTCTTATTGGTCCATGTATCACAAAACTCTCACAAAATGTAAAGAACAGCTGGAATTTTCCAAATATGCCAAATAATGAAATCCTATATATTTTTTTTAACTTCAAAACACTGTATCTCACAAATGAAGAAAACAAAACATTCTTAACTTGAAACAGCTGTAAGAAAATTGCTCACCATAAAATTGCAAAAGGTGACTACTACATATTAGTGTACTGGTCCGCTGATAAAGCTTGATCGTATGCATGTTGAAAGCTGAAGTGCAGTATGCTGGCCATGTGTTAGCTTGTCTGCGTCCAAGTGGCTATGTCTGTGAAATCTGTAAGTTGTTATTCATTTTCTCAGTTACAGCACACATGCAATTACTTTCGGGGTTCTCCTCCTTCTCTTGGATGAGGTTCATAGCCACAGCGCGCTTGTCACAAAATGAATTAATCTAAAATCAACTCAATGTGTACAGTTAAACATACCCCGTATGATATGTTCAGTTAAAAATAAATAGTATCATGCAATTAAATACAGAGGGGTTTAGCCACTAACATTCTGCATTGATTTACCCAGCCAGTTCCTAATGGCAAACAAGGCCTTTAATGCTGCGGCATATGGTTTTTCCTGAAATAACTGGTGTTTAATCATCTCTAACTGCATGTCCAGTGAAATATATTATAAATGTTAACAGCCTCTGGATGGTATAGAATATGTGGCCATGTAGTTTATGTAGTAAAAGTATCTCACATCAAAAGTCATGAAGCACAGTGATTATGTATTGAACGTTGTGACTTTATAAGACAGAAATAACGGTTATTGCATCATCAAAAAACTCTTTTTTTCCCTTTTTTTTTTCTTTTTAACCAATATCTAGTGGGAGCAACAAAACCTGGATGTTCCAACTCATCTGTAACTGTAAGTTCTAGCTTTTATTTTCTTTTTTTTTTTTTAAATCACAATGTTATTCTGAGGAAAAAGCTTTCCATGTTGCCATTAGTTTTGTTACTGATTCATTGATCAGTCCAGTTCTTCATAAGAATTGTGTTGTTTTCAGAATTACTAGTATGGCCAGTATTAAGGGAACTTTTAGCTAGCTAGTAAAAAAAAAAAACACACACACTTGTCTACCTTATGTCCTTCAACAATGATCACCAGATTGGATTGTTTACATACAGACCAATCTCAAACTAAGAGTAACACTGAAATATGCCAGGAAATATGCTGCACCTGATGCACTGGTATCAGCTCTACACACACTCCAATGCCGCAGCTGTCACTATCAATGATCAGCCAGCATCACTGCTGGATTTAGAATAGATATAGATCATGCAGTATGTTGTGGTCAGAAACTGACAAATGCAGAAGTAGGTAGAAGTTGGTTGACAGAGGCTATAGTCTGTAACTGTATGCCTGCTATATTAAGAAATGATAAGGTAGGTGCCAATATGTATTGAGGAGACATCATTTATGCTAATCAACACAAAATGACCCAGGTATAAAGCTGCCAATGTGTTTGACCTTAAAAAATCAAGCGTAACTGAAATAGTGTATTGTTTATTAATGTTGTTTTAATATTGTTCAAATAAATATGGTTTAACTGTAATTAACTGGATAGGCCTTCATTGTTTTAGTTTAAATGTGTTCTTTTAAGAGCTTCATATATTTGCAATTACAGCAGTCCTGGGCTGGTACAAGCATTTCTGGTCAATGTGTTACATCAGATATTAGCATTATAAATAATGTTGTTAACATTGTGTTTGTGTCATTAGACCCATCCCTTATTTATAAAGTGTTAATCCTTGATCCATTCATTGCAATAGGATGCATAATTACAGTGACCTCTGCTGGATCTTGGGGGCAGAGATAGATCAGGCTCCACTCAAAGTAGAGCGATAGAGGCTTGCAACCAGTGTCAAAATGCTCATCTTTTATTATAACTCTTTTAGATAGAAGGGCATTGAAACGTCCAGCAAATTAGTAGCTTTAGATGTTTTATGGTTCAGTGCAACTAGTTTCTATGCATAACTTCTCTGTCATTCAAAATGCTTAAACTAGCCAACAGGATTACAGAAATTAATACTATCTACATTTAACAAATGCTTTTAAATACTATTTATCCTTGCAGCTCAACATTACATCACTCTGGCAGCACTCATCAGTGGTGGTCAGGGCTGTGAGTGACACAGCTGGCTTAGAGAAAGGACTTTAATAAGGATCACTGAGCCGCAAAGATTATCCCTCTGTAAAATGCCCTGACTCATCTTCCACGCAAGAAATTCTAACAGAACACTGTGCATCTGTGAGAGGCCCAGGGCCTGGAATCTGGTTATCTCTGACATCACGGCTCTGTTTCCTGCTGGAGCATGGAGCATGGCCACTGATCTTCCTCCCTGATCTTCCCAAACTCTCCCTGGCTCCATGGCTAGGCTTCTCCCATGCCCTTTGTTTATCGCCCCAATCGCTGTCCTTGATTTGGCAATGTACTTTCCATTACCTAAATGTTCTAGCATTTTACTTACACATGCAATGCTTTTTAAAAACATCTAACAGCCCGTTTTAAGAGAAGCAGCTTGAAACGGATAAAAACATTCACTGTTGTTGTTTATTTTGTATGAGAAATATTTCGGTATTCCAGAAAAAAAACACATTTAACTATATTATTAAAGCTAGGAAAGGTGATTTGTTATATTTCTCAAAATTCTCTTAACATCCTAATAGCAGCCAGTGAGTTTAAAGATCTGATGATATAAAGAAAGAGGTTTGTTGTCTATATAAGCCAAAAAATAGCAAAATCTGTAAATATGTCTACTTACCGGCCCAAAATCCACACCCTCACACCGGACCTGAATGTGTATTTGTTTGCACATCCTCAGCTACATACATTCATACATACATACTAGCACCACTGAGTGCTGGAAAATGGCAAAGAAACAGATGGCGGTATGTGCTGATAAACAACTAAAGAAACAAAAGCCAGTAGCAGAAATAGTATTCAATTAAAAAGAAGTTGGATTAAGCCAAAGGACAAACCAGGGTATATGTCGGTGGAACTTTCCAGTGGTGGAGTACTCTAAGAGCACATAAAAGCATGGCAAGTGATGCAGAGGTAGCTGATTTTCTAGTAGAGAGCTAATTATTTAATTTATCCTCAACTTATCATGTGCATGTGGGATTTGTGTGTAAAAGTTAATTGTTGTAGTTATGTAGCCTGAATAGCTGCTTACTTTTAACGCTGTCAGCTAATTATCTGGCTGTCTTTATCTCATTCATAATCTGCACTGTAGTTTGAACAAGTGTTGCTTGATGGTATTTATCTTATTTTATATACTGTATGTTATGTAATATATATATATATATATATATATATATATATATATATATATATATATATATATATATATATATATATATATATATATATATATATGGCTGCTGATTGGCTAAAAAAGTTGATGACCTGTCTCAAACATAATGGTGTGACCTAAAAAATGCATAACAAAACATGTCCCATAACAGTTCAAAATGGCATGCAACATTTATTGCATTTTATTTTACGGGATGGTTGTCAACACTACATGTGCGTATGTGGTCAAGAAAGCAATAAAGACAGACTGGAGACAGAGAAGCATTGAAAATGGAAATGGAAAATGAAAAAAATGGTGGGGGGGGCTTAAGAACATTTAGTGAGATTTGTTTATAGTGTTTATAGGTACGACAAAGATTGTTCTCTCGGCAGAACTCTCTCTGTGTTTACTAATCTATGTTTATACATTCACTGTTAATTGAGGCAGTGGTTTTGGATAGAGGTCTGAAAGAATGGGGTAGACCTTTTTAATAGAATTTCTTCCCAGCCCCACCCATACTGAGTGGTTTTTACAAAATTGCCTATCCTAGGTCAATCTAGCTTTCGGAGTAATGCCCAAGGTATTTGGCACTTATAGGTAGAGTTTCCCAAGTAAGAAATTAAAGCCCATTCTGCTATGATCAGAGCAATGTTATTACGTACATTGCTGAACCAACATAACTGGAATGTTGGATGTTTTAGAGGAGCTGAACTAGTCTTGATTTATTCTCGTTTTCAAGTATTACATTTTTGAAAGAGTCACATTTGTAAAGATGTACTCGACAAACAGTAAGAACTTGCACCTCTCCAGACCCATTCACTTACAAAAGACTACAGTCTGTTGAGCTCATGATTTTGTACTGATAGCGTGTCTAAGCTCATGAATCTATTCAGGTAAAGAAGGAAAGCAAACCTGATATGAGTGTTTCTCCATGCTGCCCTACACCCATGGCCAAATGGCTTCCATGCTTCGTCAGGGGTCATTGAGAGTTTTCCACTCAGGGTAAGTTACACAAGTGGCATGATGGTATTTATGATCAGGTTCTGTAGGGCATGTCTCTGATTACTTCAAACATCTTTTAATGCTGACAAAAGAGCATCTGGAGGCGTTGGAAGACAATCAAAGCTTTGCGGCTCCCTCACCTGAACTAGTGCAAAGGCAAACCCAAAAGGATGAGCTGTCCCAAAGCATTATTTGTTCTTTTGCAATTACAGCCTGAACCTTGAGATGACTGTGGTTTTCACTACAACTTGTGCAGAGCAGCTAAACTTTCTAAAGTGTGATTCAGGCCTGCATTGAAAGAGCAATATTCAAGAGCCATGGAAAAAAAACCTGTTTAAAGCAGTTTTAGAGTCAAGGCACTGAGAGACATAATTACACAGTGAGGGAAGGACTCTAACATTCAGACTAAGAGCTGTGAGAACTGAGAATAGAAACACCAGAGGGATTATTCTAAGCCCAAGGTTGAAAAAAAGAGTTTGATTGCTTACTTCCTGATACCCCCCCCCCCCCCCCAAGCCCGCTACAAATGAAAGCACACAAGATGGATTTGCAGAAAGATAAGGAGCTGAATTCTCTACACTACTGATCCTCTTGTGTTAATTTTAGTAGCTACTGCATTTATTTCAGCAGAGAGCTGGGAAATGGGAAAAAAAAAAACATCAGTATAATCACAAAATTGAGTTTGGCCAGAAAGCCGCTGCAGATGGTCACTGCACCTCTGAAAGCTCTGGTTTTGTAAAAGTAATGAACTGTATTATGTTTCAGGTTTTTAATCCCTTATGCTCTCTGAGATCAGTCTTGTATCTCAGTAAAAGCACTAATTGTCTCCTCTGTGAACTCCACAGTTTAATGGCGTCTAATTATTTTTGCTAGTGCATAACAAGTTTGACTTAAGCATTCCCCTTATTTTGTAACATGGAATTAATAATGAGTTTTCATTATTTTTCTGTGTGAAATTTCCTTTTCACTGTGGTAGTTGTTGGCTTTAAAATCAGTGTCCTCAGTATACAGATAATGAATGAATGAATGTGTGTGTGTGTGTGTGTGTGTGTGTGTGTGTGTGTGTGTGTGTGTGTGTGTGTGTGTGTGTGTATGTGTGTGTGTGTGTCCAATTGTTTTCGCTTTGCAGTAATGGTGGCAAATGTAAAGCCTCTGTGCAGTTACTCTTGTTACTGAATGAATTAGACACTGCACAACTGGACAATGCATATAAAGATGCAATTTTTTTTGCAGAGAAGGACTTATTGGAGGCTTAAGAAACCTAAGTGTTGTTGTTAATGCATTGCTTCTTAACTTCCATTCTGAATTTAACAACAGCACTATTTAAGATAGAACAGAAAATAAGAAGCCAATTTCAGACTTATCCATCTGAAATGAACTTTTCTATGGCTAGATTTGAAGTTCATGCTAAGCTAAAACATTTTGTGTGGCTGGCATTTACTTAATTCACCTTGAGCTGAAATGGCAGGGGATGTATACAGTGACTCTCGATTTTCTGGCTAAGTATTAACCATTTAATGTTAACAACACCAGGACAGCACTAATTATTTATTTTACACAACATGCCTAAATTATATGAACATATTTAGACAGCTTTATGTGCATCCAATGCAGGCCAAAGGAAACATTATTAATCACATTGTAATTTCCCTGTATGGTTAATGAGCATGAAGCAACGGTACTGTGATGGCTATTTATTTCCCGGTTTCTACGCTTGGGATCTATGATATGCACACCAAAAGAAAAATGGGAACGGAGCAATTATGACCTGTACATAATATGAATACAAACACAGTGGCACACCATAACTCACAACCTCACTTTAGTCATGAGTAAGACCACGTAGGAATTTGAGCTCTTCTGGCACTTTGAAATTGTACACAAACTAGAAATTATTCCTGTTGAAAGAGGCACAAGAGGGAAACAGTCAGAGGATCAGACGTACTCCTGCCACGTAAAAAATATCTTGAATCAGGGTTTAGACCACAGTTTCAATAGCAAAATAGAGAAAAATGCAATAACAGCAACAGATTTACAACCTGTTCATGTGAGAACCAACCTCCAAGACTTTAGTGATAGGAACATTTGAGACGACTATTTTTTTTTTTTCTGTGGTTACGTGATCCAGTAGTCCGTATCCCCTTCCAGAAGCACAATGCTGAAAAAGAAACAAAACCCCTAGAAAAGATGATGTCATACTCACAGAGCCAAAACCGGAACTGTGGACCTGAGTGGATGCTCTGACAGATTCTAATCTAGGGCTAGGTTAGTTAATCCTTCAGTGCTTCAGGCTTATCCTGAATATCTAATTAAGACAAAAAGCATCCAGATCTTAATTATTTATTTTTGTATATTTATTTATTTAGTTTTCTAGAGGGATAAGGGATTGCATAATTTTTCCAGAACAAAACGCATAATTTACAGCATTGCTGGTCAAAATGTAATTTAGTCCAGTAGAATTTTCAGTTGTGAATTTTTGAGAATGCCACAGAATACAATGTCCATAAGAGATTATCTAGAGTGTTTTTAGAGAACATTGCAATACCATAAACATTTTGTAATTGTAGACAAATATAGCAAATTTAATTAATGATAGTTAAAATGTTGCCAACTTCATCTGATAAACTGCTTATTGATACCTGAAATTATGAAAAATGTATCTTTATTTGAAGCTTTTAAATAATTTTGTATTGTGATAGATTTCCCTCATGTGGCTTTTAGACCAAACACAAACAGCAAGGTGGAGAAATATAACTGGAGAAGCTTCTAGAAAATGTTCTCATCTGTTTGAAACATTGAAGTAAATTAAATGTGCACAATGTGTGACCATTTTCTGTATGATTAACATCCTTTCATGTTATATTTTAATGTTTCTGCAAGACTAGAAATATAAATTGGGATTTAGTATGAAATTTCACAAACATTTTCTTTTTCATTCATTGCTGAGTTTGAGATGAGTTTGATCCATTGGAATGTTTGGGCAATCCTGAGAGAAAGAGAAATCCTTCCATGATCCAAAAAGCAATATACAATCTTTAGATTAGCCTGATTGTTGCTTTTCGGAGGTTAGAACAACTTGTTGTCAGATTATTTCCATGCCTGAGCTGCTGCTGGTCAGCTGTTTAGAGTAAGTGAACAATTTTTTATGTGGTGAACGTGAATGGGGAAAAAAATCATTTGAGGGTTTTCCGGTACTGTCTGTTCTTTGCCAACCTGTATCCTTAAATTCCTTGTTAAAGTTGTAAAAGCCCAGGCATTTTTATGTATGTTCTTGAGAAGGAGAATGCCATGAGAAATTCCTTGGCAAAGCTCTGCCATAAACATCTTTACTTTTAGAAAACTTTTGCTGTGTTTGGTCCTGTTTCAGAAGGGGTTTAGGTACGACAAATTAAAGATCCTACGTGAGGTTTGTCTGGTTAACCTCTGATTAATTGCTTGAGCTCTAGCTCGGTCAGTTGTGGTGGGAACGTGCTACTGTAATTTTGCAGCAGCTGTCTTTAGCATGACCAATATGATACACAATCCAATTGGCCTTCCCACCACATACCAGGGCACTTGAAATAGTTTCTCTGTCTCAGGCCTCTCTCCATCAGCACAGAGGACCGGGACTGTTAATATTATGTCTCCTCAAATTTGAAATACATTCCAAACAACATTAGGCTAGTTTGAAGGATGTCATAAGAGTAAATTATGTCTCAACTTGTGCACATATGCTCTCGATGGCTCCGAACACTGAAGGGGGTTCAAACTCGGGATAAGGTCACCGTTCTTGCAGCAAGGCGGGTCATCAGTGCAAAGCAGAGGCAGGGAGGCTTTTAAAAACGGCCTCTGGAGGGTCCATCGCAGTCATTTTCATACTTTCTCAAACTATTTCACCAGACGGCTTTAATCACTCATCTGGTCCCTTGCCTCAGTTTGCTCCACAGTAGCCTGTTTTCTGTGTGATTTAATTGAAATTGATCAGCCATACCCACCCTTTACCATGGTTTCTGTAGCGCCAGGGCAGGCTGGGGAGGAGGCACTGGGTTATAACCGAAGCCTTGGAGGAAAGCCAGACCCTGACCCACAAGCACAGCATAGCTCAGCCTCACAACGTGGCAATTTCTTCCCCAGCCTGAGGAAGCATATTCATCAAATGTTTCAGTGTACTTTTTTTTTCAAAAGTAGTGAATGAAATTGCCTCTCTATGAACCAGATTGGACAAGAAGCACATCCCAGGGCTGCCAAATAGAACAACCATCTAAACATTGGCCATATCACCAGGAGATTCCGAGTTTATCCCTGCTTATGCCATAGCCGCCTATTCTGGCTCTCTCTCGTTAAGCATTATAGTCTTCTGTCTACCCCATCACTTAGCATGGTGCTAGTCTAGTCTGTGTGTGTTTGTTTGCTAGCATACTAGATTTGGCAGTTGGTGTTCTCTTTTAAGTGGGTTAAGCTAACTAATAGCATCATATGAGCAGTGGTTTGTAAAAATGGCTTTTCTTCATGTCTTGAAGGAAGCATGAGGTTTTGGTAGAATCATGTGATACGGGCTCTCCTAGCTAGCAGGTGGAATTACATAATTAAGAAAAAAGAGGCAAAAAAGTTGGTAAATTAAAACTAAGTAATAGTAACAGATTTCTGCTTTTCACCAAAAAGCCTTTGTTTTGACTGACTTCTGTGACAAAAAAAAGCAGATGGAGGAGAAAGAGGGTGCAGAACAGCTTGAAGTGGCCTACTTCATTCTCATTATGTCATTCATAAAGGGGCTTATCCCTACAGTGTGAGTAGGGCATCTGACACTCTGTTCTCCTGGAAAGTGACACCTAAATAGTCTTTGGCAGAAAGGGGTCTCAGGTGAAAGAATTGATTTCACGCTTGTGTTACACTGTTTAAAACAACTTCATTTCAGCTTGGGCACTGTAAACCACTGTCCCTTCAGACCCACTTAATACCAATCTGCATTTTTTAAGCACTGATTAAGGCGTGGAAGTCTTTTGAGGTGGCTCATTGGGTATTCCCTCCCGATTATCCCACAGTGGACTAAAAGACGTAAATTAGTCGGTGTGACGCTGGCTGTTCAAAAAGAAGGGTGCATGCAAAGATGGATGAACTTTCGAACCTCGCTGCTTCTCCATGCACCCTGTCCTTGGATGAAAATTCTCAGTGCCTTTGTGTGCTAAATGAAGATTGAATCTCTGTGCTTGGACTTTTGCTGAACTTTTCTCATTAGCCTCAACAGCCCCCTCCAGACTTGCACTCCTCTAAAGACCTCGGGCCTTCCCCACAAGAACCCAGACTACAAAACACCATGCAACGCCCAAAACCACTTGCAAACAAAGAGACAAAGGCATGCACCCATTATTAATATATGCTTACACTCACACACTTGCACGTTACAGAACAAGGAAATGATAGAATGCATCCTTTCTCATAAGAAAAAAACAAATGCACGCACTGAGCTGATTGAAGTGTGATTACTTTAATACAGTTCTGTTGCTTCTCCTTTTCTCAATCCTCCAGATAAATCAAAATATGTGCAGCGTTTGAAGCATAATTCTGACGACTAATGTGAATCTTTAAAGAATTTGGATTTCTCATCAAGGCGGAACACCTGGATCCAATCAGTTAACCTCCATATTACGCATTCAGCAGCAGCTGTTTGGGCTGAGAATGAGTCTGAGTGCTGAATGGAAGAACTGAACTTGTCTTTTGGATGCTTAGCACAAGGTTCAGCCTATTGCCATTTCCCTGAATTGCATTCCAGGCATGAAATTGAGATGCTGTGCTCTTAGCCATAGCGACTTATTTTAAATTGCTTGGCATTCACAAGGATAACTCAATTAAACATTCATAACATATGCATGCTTATAGTGTGAGCTTATATTCATGGAAACTTATAGACTATATACATTTCCCCATTTCATAACCAAAACAGATTTGTTGCTCTAATGTAAGGAGATTGAACGTTCAACCATTCGTTATTATATATACATCTGTGGTCAGATGAATAGTTCTTACTACAGCTCCTATAATTAGCACAGGGCTAGCCAGTGTGAGTGCCTGCTAACTGACAGTTGGTACTTAGTGCCCTTTTTCAACTGTATAGCACAGTCTAATAATGATGTGTTGGGAAATATTCCATGACTGGCTTCATCTTCCTTGGGAAGAGCAAATGCACATGATTTTCAAACTCCAACAGATATGGAAGTCATTCTTGTGTCAATATTATACTTGATGATATGAAGTAATGCCATACAAAATATCACTTTTAGTTCCCCAAGGGAGTTTCGAATTGTTCTTTAGCAGCCCAGAGTTATGCTTCTTGCTCAGTTTCAGTTAGAGGAGCATAAAATGCAGTTTTCTTATCGATTCATCTGTAGATAATTCTAAGCTAACTGTTTTGACCTCTGTTCTGAGTCACATAATTCTTTCCACTACAGTTTTATTCCACTGTGATCTGTAATTGGCAAATCAATGCTTGGATTTTAGATTAAAAGTTATAATAGCTCTAAGGAACATGCACAAGTAAAATGTGTGAATGGTTTCATTTAGACTTGCACATTCTTGTCAAAGTCCTGACAATATTATTATTTTTTTTTTTTTGGTTACACTTCAGGAAATTAAGTAGCAACCACAATGAGTTTTGCCTCACTCTGAAAGGCAAACAGTCACAGCAAGCCAAACCCTTTCATTTACATCCATTCTGCTTTGCAAATTCCTGTAAGATGATAAATTAAAACAATGCTCGCTAATAAAGTTTTCTCGCATGCCTTTGTCTGGATCATATATTATTGCGGTTACTTATGTCGGGTTTGTTCTCTCTTTAGTTATTTTAAATTACAATAAAGCAATAAAAATGCAATAAAGGCAGGGCAAAGAAAAACAAAAAAAGGAGCGTCAGCGCAGCCATTGGCTCGGACATGTGTGACCCCACTTGGAGCCCTAACACATGTGGTGCTGTGCACAGCAGAAGTGTGGCCACTGCTGGGCCCAGCTGATGCTGCTCTGCATCAACACCCAGCCTGATGTGAGAGCCTCTGTACTTTCTGTATTAAAAAATGGCACAGTTTCTTGGGGAAGATGTTAACCTGCCCTGCAAACTGGTCTCCTGTGCAATGCTGAATAATTGTGGTTCCCCAGCAGCGAGGCGGGACAGCTGGAGGTGCTGGCGGAAGCAGTGTTCCTGCTGTCTGCTCGGGCCATCTGGAAAACAGTAGAGGAATCCAAGGCTGATGGTGAGCTGCACCAAAGTGCTTTTCCTTCTGCGCTGCAGTGCGATGATTTGTATTATGCTGTTTGCAGAAGAAAAAAAAGAACTGCTCTTTCTCTCAAAGGCAATTCTGACGTTTCTCGCTTCCTGTCTCCTATCCCAAGCATTTACTAGAGCCAGTGGTGAGATTTTCGGATCCCGAGGTGCAGCACAACACTATTTTTTTTCTCCTCCACGTTTTAGCCTTCCGCTGAACTGACCCTTAGGGAGAACTGCCTGAGTGGAGGTGTTCCACATATAGTGCTCCTTCCTGAAGGTGCCTCTCCGACCTTTGTCACATAAATAATCAGGAGCCGCTTCACAGCTGGCGGCCTGCATGTGAATGTCAGCAAGCCTTTAGCAATTTCCACTTCACTTAGGCAGTGTTTTCTTACCTCTTTTGCTGTGCTGACAGTGTGTCAAAACTACTGTATGCAAATTTATTCTAATTACACCGTTATGATACAAGCTCAAGTGAGAGCAAGCTGCCGCATAACATAACTGCAAACTGTAAACCACCTTCTGAGCCTTGGCTCCTCCGCCAACTCAAGGGAAGACTGCCTAGGTGACAGTGCCTGGGTTCTCAAAATCGCCCACTGACATCTGCGCTCCTGAAAGCTTGAAGCAAGGCATGAATGTGAGTGAGAGGCTCAGAGAATGTGAGAGGGGAGCAATAAATGCTGTTAAAAGGAAAGAAAAATGAAAATTAATAATATATGAACATGTCTGGAACAGCAGCATTAAAGTGAAATGCCTGGCATCAGCTCAGTGGATAGTGCACATACTAGTTTTGCAAGGCCCTCTTAAAACTGATCAGGCTCCAGTGCATGACACATATGCTTTTTTGCCCTGGCACTGTTCTGCAGCACCCTTCTGGGATCTGAGATGAGCAGTAGATGAGCTGATTTGGAAAAGAAAAGCAGAAGCCCAGGGCTCTCAACACGCTAGGGTACATGGCGAGTGATGGGGGCCAGGCAGAATGAGCTTTAAGTGTGTGAAAATTGGGGCCTGATAACAGGTTTTGGGACCACTTCCATGGCGGCCTGTTTGTTTTTAAAACACGGTTGCTAAGCAATAGCCCATCCAGCTCTAAACACTGAGGGTGCCAGTATGCTGGTCACATTCATTCCTGCCTGGGCTTACAGGTAGAACACTGTTGATACTACAGACACATATGAAATGGGATAATGTAAAATGTGTTAGAGACTGTTTCACATGTTTCTTGGATACTCTCAGCTGGAATGTACCATTAGATTATGAAAGGGGGTAACAATTCCTATAAATGATCAACTTGGTTTGTTCCTGCTTGAGATTAATGTTTTTACTGTGCACTTTTGTCACCCAGCTTTTGACCAAATCAAACCCTTTTGAGTAGGCCTTACTAATATATCTGTATCTATATGTCTGTAACTGCTTATCCAGCTCAGGGTTGCGGTGGGTCCTGAGCCTACTCGGAATCACTGGGCGTAAGACAGGAACACACCCTGGAGGGAGCACCAGTCCTTCACAGGGCAACACGCAGCCACAGGGAGAACACACCACACTCCTCACAGACAGTCATATGGAGGAAACCCACGCAGACACAGGGAGAACACCCCACACTCCTCACATACAGTCACCCGGAGGAAACCCACGCAGACACAGGGAGAACACACCACACTCCTCACAGACGGCCACCCGGAGGAAACCCACACAGACACAGGGAGAACACACCAAACTCCTCACAGACAGTCACCCGGAGGAAACCCATGCAGACACAGGGAGAACACCCCACACTCCTCACAGACAGTCACCCGGAGGAAACCCATGCAGACACAGGGAGAACACACCACACTCCTCACAGACAGTCACCCGGAGGAAACCCACGCAGACACAGGGAGAACACACCACACTCCTCACAAACGGCCACCCGGAGGAAACCCACGCAGACACAGGGAGAACACACCACACTCCTCACAGACAGTCACCCGGAGGAAACCCACACAGACACAGGGAGAACACACCAAACTCCTCACAGACAGTCACCCGGAGGAAACCCATGCAGACACACGGAGAACACACCACACTCCTCACAGACAGTCACCCGGAGGAAACCCATGCAGACACAGGGAGAACACCCCACACTCCTCACAGACAGTCACCCGGAGGAAACCCATGCAGACACAGGGAGAACACACCACACTCCTCACAAACAGTCACCCGGAGGAAACCCACGCAGACACAGGGAGAACACACCACACTCCTCACAGACAGTCACCCGGAGGAAACCCACGCAGACACAGGGAGAACACACCACACTCCTCACAGTCACACGGAGGAAACCTCTGGTCTCTTCAGTGCGTGCACTCGTTTGGGGTTTATTTATAATGCTAAACATTGTGTAGTTGTGTTGTGTGGCAGTAGGAAATTTGAGTGAAAGTGTTGAACATTCTATTGAACATTTTTCTTATTGCTATTGAGGTATCAATCAAAATTCATATTCCTGATATTTTGTCTCGACCTACTAAGTTGTTTCATAGCTTGTGGTCTAGTCAAGATTTGTAAACTTGCTGAACAGTCTCCCCGTTATTGTCCAGTCAAATTCTGCTATCACAGTGAAATGTGTCTCATCTTGCAGTCTACTTAAGGGAGCAATCTGTAAGATATTTTCTGAATTTAGTCATAATATGTCCAGGGTGTGTGATTATAGGTGAAGGAAACAGGTTAAGGTCAAAGCTAAAACACTGCTGCCTCTCACGGCATTGCTGAAGCAGTATATTTTCTTCGACAAGTACCCAGACCGGAGTGGAGCTCCTGTGATCCCGCTTGGTAGTACACAGCAAATATAAACATTTCACTAGTAGGTAGATGTTTTAGTGACATGATGTGCACTTGGTCGTATATTTTAAATTGTTAAAATGGGAAATAAGAAGTGTTTCAAAAAGAGCTTTGTATATAAAACCTAGTGCTAACTTTAGCTTTGAATAGCTGTTTAAGGTGAAAATGAGTATTCAATAAGAAGCTGGAGAATAACATAAATGAACCCATTTAAGGTGAATTGAAATGACTACGAAAATTCTGAATAAGAAGCAAAGTTCTGACTCCTAAACAACATTTATGTTGGATGGGAAAATTTATAAGTAACACCAGCCCTGTCTAGTCGAAATATTTAAGGTGGATTTGGACAGTAAATACGAGTTGTAAATGCAGGGGAATGGCAGACGCTTGTTCACTTTTTTTGTCTTTTTCTTTTGTAGGTAGATGTTTTAGTGAAATGATGAACTTTTCTGTGTAAATATTTTGATTATGGCACATCCTTTTTAGCAATTATGGTCCATAATTCTTGTTCTTTCAGTTTTCCTCCTTGGTCAGTATTACAGATTGCTCTTTTAAACATAGAGACATGGAGAAAGTTTTTTTTTTTTTTTAACAGATCACCTGAAAAACTTGATAACACTTACTTTAAAGAGATTGTAAGCCGTTTACTTGGAGAAATGTCTAATTTGGATCAATTTGGGTCTCACCACAAACTGTGCTCTGTCTAGCATAAATTACCACTGGAATCTGGCATCCTCAATCTACAGCTCCTGTAGATTTTTTTTCCTGTTCGTTTTTTATGTCTGCAAAACCATAGCAACTTAACTTAGTAGTGCATACAGGTGATCGCCGACCAGGGACTTGATGAGGCAAAAGAAATAAAAAATCCCTCCTGGTGTGAACGGACAGTTCGAACCTCAGAGTCCAGTTTCTCCCTCATATTTATTTATTATGCACAGGGAATTCCCTTAATTTTGAATAAGTAGTTTCCTGGGATAGTTTAATACTTAAACAACCACCTTTCCAGACTCACACTTGTTTCTTTATTTTTCGGTCTCTGGTGCGGGACTCCTGGTTCCATTAAAAGTGCTGTCTCACTAGCTAACCCTTCCCCATCGGATGTCCCATCTCCCCCCGGCGGCCATTGACTCATCTGTCACCATGACAACCCCTGAGAATGTGTTATTTGTGTTGCGCAGAGGTACGCCATACGTTCTTATCATGTCAGGCCTGCGGGGTGCAGGCCATCTGTCAAAGTGAGAACAGAGTTCCTCTGAGACCTGTGGCCTGAAGCTGCGTTTTTTCATCACCTTCCACCACATCACTCTTCCAGGAGGACGGCTCCACATGGGGTTAATATGAGTTTTCTCTGCATGTAAAGAGAGAGGAGAAATAACTCTTAACTTACTCTGAAATGCTTTTTTTGCTGAAATTATTTTCAGTGTTGTGTACAATTATATTAAAACAAAGAATTTATTTTTATAAATCCAGTAAGAACATAATCTCATTCTTTTCTGTCTTGTTGTAGCTATAACCTCTCCAGAATAGGATAAAAGAGAATAACATCTGATATGCTGCTACTCTCCATGGATATATCTCAAATAATGATGCAAAGTAAAGCGAATCCTTCTTGGGGTGTCCTGTTTCAGGCATGGAGTAAAATTTCCAGAGAAGAAAGAGTTGAAAAGAAAGAGCATTTTCATTTTGCCTTAAAGATATGGCTCAGAATCTATTCCAAAAAGGCTTACTATATGCCCCCAGGCCCAGGCATGGCCACAGCTCTTTTGTCTGGCATTATGGTAGCCTGTTGTCTGCTGTATATCCTTCATCTATCCTCAGAACTGTACAAAGCACCAGAGATTTGACCCAGCGTGGTGCTCTAAAGGCATTCAAACGAGGTCTGGATCATGGCCAAAGGCTTGCTTTGTCAACTATGACTCACCTTAGAGAGTAGCAGCTTCTCTTAAATAACACACCACACAATGTAATCACAGGATGAGCTGCATACACAGGCAATCAATGTCTGTTGCCACAGTCAGGAAGTGTTGCTGTTATTAGACTAGTTCAGGATACTGGCAGCAAACAACTGTTATGCTGTAACAGTTGTACAGTATACAGTACTTAGCAAATGGGAGATTACCTTTATTTATTTAATTTATAGCCATTCAGGTTTTATGATAATTTTCAGAGGAGATTAAATATATATTGAATTAAAAAAGTAGGAATTACAAACAAAACCGTGCAAGACAGTGTAGTTTTGACATCAGGATGTGTTTAGGCTTTAGTTGGAAGAGGCACTTTTTTGAGTCTTGGTTTCTTTCAAAGTTCTTTTAAGGAGATGTTTCTTAGCGCTCTCATTCCTTGGCTTGCTCAATGGAGGCTTGCACCCAGATCTCTTGATCATGAATTTTGTTTTTTAAAAAAGTGCAATATAAATAAAAAAATAATTGATTTATTGAGAGGCAGCAAATACAAGCACTTTTGACGCTGAACTTTTGGTGTGTGGAAAGTTGCCTCTGCAGATTACATTAAAAAGCAGAGGATTTCTGCGAAATTTTGGAAAATATTTTGGAAGCCATAATCAAGACAGAAATTTGACTTTTAGTGAAATTGTTAAGTTGTTAAGATCTGTTTTATGTCTGAAAATTAAACACGAATAAACTTGAGGTTTGAATGTAATATATAAAGGAAAACTTAATAAATGAACGCTGGTCTCTGATTTTGGATGGTGCTATATGAAAATATTCTATTTAGAGTTTGAAATTTACAGTTTTAGTTGTACTCCCTGTGTTTGTTTGAGGTCATTTGCTCTTTAATAACCTGAACATTCTGTATGTTGCAATGGGCTTATATTTATTGCATTCCACTGAATAGAGAATTATTTTGTAAAACACAAGGTCTAAAATCTGTAATAATATTGGGTACAGAAAATTGCCTGAATTTCTGAAAATATGGTTTTGAACTGTGTATTCAGCTGAATTATAAATAGACTCTGAAGTAGGATGTATTTTGTTTGACTTTTGTAGCCTAGGATGTTCTTGGTAATGAAATACTGATAGTCCTCCAGAGGCAAAGGATTACATGTCTGCATTCGCTTAGGTAAATGCTTTAAAGGTGACTGTAATCAAAAAATACATTTGATAAAATTCTGATATTTCCTTACCATCTGCTAGCTTTCCAGTCTGTTTGTGCACTGGAAACTGGTCTAATATGTTTACAAAACCCTAGTAAACAAGTACAAAAAAAACCCAGATTTGCTCAGTCAGACATGCTAGGCTTCCTAATTTAAACACAGGGCAGAAGTGCTACAAAACTAAAAAATACTAGTGATGAGTTTCTGTGGTAATTTAAAAAGTGAATAAAAAAATTACAGTTAATTAAAGTTAAACTTCAGCCATGTACAACCAGAGGTGGAGCAGAAACCAGAGAGAAACGCAGCCATTGCCTTTAAGAAGATATTCAAAAATGAATTCAGGCACTGTCTGACAGAATTATAATAGACAAATACTTTCATATGAGTTGCTATGATTTGCTTAAAGAGTAAAAGCTGGTCAAAAGTGTCCTTATGAATGTTATTAATGCTAAAAGAATTCTTGATTCATCAAAAGTCTAATTGGAAACATAGGCAAATTTGTAGGTATAAAGCAAATATTAAATCATTTTATATACTTTTTATATCTTCTGTATATATTTAAAAAATGAGGAATGCTATGCTGCAACACTTCTACTGTCAGGGGAAAGCTCTGCAAAACTTATCCCCTCACCCAAGCAATAAAAATCCTAAAGCATTTGAAATGAGGGATTTGTAAACATGAAGTGGCATATTATGACAGTTCTAGATTAAATTGTGCTCTCATAACGTTATTATACAAAGTGCATGCTAGGATTGGGAGGGAAGCGGCATTTGCAAACTGAGTGTCCTGTTCAGAGGATTGCTTCCTGTTACCATGGCAACCAGTAAGCAAAGTCATCTCCCCTTTCACCGACACATTATATTGTTCTGTTTCCTTAATGGAGAGAACCTTGCAGAGTAATTGCGCAGATGGAAAAACATATTTGGGCTTCTGCGACACTGCTGCAGGGGTGTCAGGCAGTGCTCTTTAGCAAAATTTAGCTGCTCTTCAACAGCTGAGTGAACTATTTGTGCTGTTTAATGCTGTGGCCCCCACGGGCTGGAGTTTGACACCTTGTGTATATTAGCTCTGTATCAGTGCTGTAATCTGGTCTGCTTCCAAAGCATCAAGAACAGAAGTGTTTGTGAGAACAGAGGTATAAAAGCCACATAGAGCTGTGTTCTCTGGAGTGATGGAACTCACTCCAGTATCTTTGGGATCTGAAACCTATGATGCAACATCAGCTGACCTTACTAATGTTTTTCTGGCCGTAGACCATCATTGGTATTCCCCTTGATTTCAGAAGAAAAGGTTGGAAAAACAGATGTCCACACATATTTTTTATCAAATAACTAGTCTATCAGCATTTTCTATTAAGGAAACGTAAAAGTTTTTACTCCAAAGCATTAAAGACCATTTCTATTGGTTCAATCATCATGAAATATTTGCACAATGTAAAAGGCAGCCAGTGCTGAAATGATGCATGAAGAAGAATGATGGTTTTGAAATGACAATGGCGATATGTCCATCATTGCAAATCCGATGAACTCAACAGATATTGCATCAAATTATGGACAGTAACATTTGTTACTAACCTGGGAGCACTATGAGTTCTCAGCAGGAAAGTTATTTTCTGCCCCATAAAACTCCTCCATAGACTCCCGTGCAACTGTCCAACACCCAAAGGCCCAGCCAGACCAAAAATCAGCAGCTCTGCTAACAGAACTTTGGAACTTTCTTCATGTACATTTCTACAGAGGATGATTAGGGGATGCTGATGGCTCCAAAAATTGGACTCACACTACAGTATATTATTTCAGACAAATCTTTACTATAGATGTTGGTTATCTGCAGAATATATCCAAAAGTGATTAAGATTCCATTCCAAATGGGCCTCTAAGCCCTGTATAGTTTCTTACAACACTATAGTTCCTTATGGCTTCTACACCCAAGTAGCGCACACATGTTGAACATAAATCCATTTATTTTCAGCTGTCACCTTCTCTGTTTCTAATATTTAATGAATTAGTTTGATGAAGAAACTGTAGCTTCATCACTTGTGCAGGGAACTACTTAGAAAGTGTGGAGCCATTAGAGATACTATGTTGCTGCTTGTGTTGGATGAAGGCAACAGCTCATGAGTACAGACAAAAAAGACGCATACAATTTGATCTGACTGTTCATGTACATGTGGCATGCCCACAAACGGCATACATGGCCGATCTAGCACCACATATGCAAGTGTCTGAAATATGATTTGAAAAGACACACAGCATGCGACAACCAAGATTATTTATTGTTTTTTAAATAAATATGCATGCATTGTTTACACATGTACAGTTGTGTTTACACAGCTTACACAAACACCATAAAAAAAGGAATAGCTGATGTAACAGCACAGAAGCCCAAGGTCAAAATGCCTAGCACCAAATATTGGCTACAAAGGTATAAAGCCCCATTTGATGGGCTGTGGAGCAGTGGAATTTCTTTGCCTGAAGAACCATCCAGTACTTTTGGGATGAGTTGGAGTCACTGCAAAGAATGCAGTTCCACTGCTCCACAGCCCAGTTCTGATGTTTTCTACACATTATCATGACACTGGGCTTGATGACTTTAGGCTCATGTGTAACTGCCCCTGTCCAATTTTGTAATGATCTTTTGAATTAAGACAATAAAGGTCCTTCTGCACAGTCACCTATAGTAGTGGAAATCACTTATTAGAGAGATGTCTACTGACACTTGGCTGGATGTAGAGTATCATGTGATGTTAAGTCATATGTTGTCTCAAGTGTTGCAGCATTCCTTGTGGGGTGTATGAATCACTTTGCAAAACACTCTGGAATTTTTAAGTGTATTAAAAGGCCCCGTGGATATTGGGGGATGTCTGTTTATTTTCACCTGTTTGAGCCCTGCGTGTGCAGCGGTGTCAGGCTGACATGACTCCTGCTTGGTGGTCCTGAGCTGCTGGATGCTCCCTGTTCTGGGCCACTTTCTCTCAGCTGGCCCTTGAAAGGGGAAAAGTCTACAAAAAGAGTGAGCGAAAGCCATGGAGTGAGGAGAAGAGAGAGGGATCTGAGACCTCTGAGCGTCCATTTATTATTTTTTTTTTAAATTCACAACAGCTGTAATGATGTCAGTAAGCAGTGAGTAGAATATTCCGGCACCGACGCGAGGCTTGTGTATAAATCTGTGTACTCAGGTGCGGTGCGTGTGAAGTCAGAAGAGCACAGCGGCCAAGCAGGGGTCCGAGGGGAGCCTTGTCCCAGGGCCAATCCCACTTTGGCATCGGCCTCTTCCCATGAACCCAAGCCCTAGAAACAAAGTGGGGGAATAAATTATCTTTTTCTGAACTTGCAGGGCTTCACTTTGTTCACTTGCATTACAAATCCAGTTAGAAAAGGACATTGGGAGGGCACAGGGGCAGCGTCTCTGAACATGGGATTGTTCCATGTCAAAAAAGAAAAAAAAAATAACAAAAAATGTAACCTTCGGGAGAAACATTTGAGTTGGAATGGAAACTCACTTTCTATTTTTAAGGTTCAGTTAGATGTACACTCACCTGCTGATCAATAAAAGACACATTGTTTTACACAGAGGAGTAATAAGTTCTACATGTATTTATTTCCACTTAAAGCTATTATTATTCATAACCTCACTGTCAGAAAACCTGTTACTGTAGTGGTACATTCTGCTGTCATTGTGGTGGTACTCCCAAAGGTACAAATCCAATATCTTTAATTAGAAAACATAGTACCTTGTTGGACTATAATTGTATATTTAAACATTGTGTTGATTTCATACACCCCTCCATCTCCAGGGTCTATGTTCTTTTATTTTACACAGTTCTGTAATGTAATGGTTACAAATATCCATCCCTTCTTTATCTTTTTTTTTGAGTGTGTATCAGTATTAAAACTACTTGTATTTGCTTCAAGACAGAAGGGTTGTTGTTTTTTTTAATCCCCATTTTATCTAGCATGTTTAAGACTTCAGGTCTTAGGAATTACATCATGAAGACATGCTAAATAATAAGAGGTTTCTGTTTACTGTGTACACTGAGGGTAGATGATATTACAGTATATTTATTGAAGGAATACACAGTTTAAAAGAGGAAATCTATTTAGCAATGGAAATGTCAAAGACCTCTGTGTTTCCCATAATCATAATGTTTACCCAGTTATTACAGAACACCCATAAAGTAAATAGTTACCACATTTATTTATTTATTGGCCTTACTGTGTGAATCCATATCACCTGCCTGCTTGCCAGGTTTGTTTATGCATACAAGCCCGTATGCTCTCTTGCTAGGGTGAAATATGGGGAATGTTACACGAGTAACCAATCCAGGCCATGGGATGTAATGGCTTTAAATGAATAACGTAAGTTTAAAAATTAAGTCTGTTAAGACTATGTTTATAGAGCTTGATATAAAAAAATGATGTTTTAATCAAATTTTATAAACAATGCAAGCCTTTCAAACAACTTGTCCATCTGTGTGATAAATATTGGAACGTGAGCTCCTAAGTTGACCTGTGAATTTGCAATTATTTGATCCAGATTCAACAGCCAGTGAATCATGTGTGATTTATTTGCTATCCTAAGCTTGTGGTGGGGGGTGGGCTGGGGTGGGGGATGGCTCTAAAGACGATATTTAACTGATACTAAAAATTTAGAAAATTTGACCAAAGGGTATTCTTTGCTTGACTTCATTAACCTGGATGAACAATGCTTGGATGAACAGGAAAGATGATGCACAATTTAAATGAACCCAAATTCCCTAAGTGGAATTAATAGCTCTGTTGTTAAACCAGTCAATTATAGTTACTACCAGATCTGTAAAATGACTCAGCTCAGACTCTCTCATAGTACACTGCAGCACCATTGTAATCAAGATCAAATTACACTACTTGTCCAAATGTTATTATAAACACAATGCTATTAATAAGGAGTCTGTCCCACATTTGCTGCAGGAACGAACTCTATTCTTCTGGGAACTATTTATACTCCTGTGAATATTTGAATTCAGCTACAAGGTCACGTACTGATGATGAACGATTTAATCCTGGATAAAGATATTGGCTGGTGCTCTGTCTCCTCAGAGAGTGCTGTTGCTCCACAGTCCAGTACTGAGACACTCTTCTTGCTCTTGGTGCATGTTGACCTTAGGCTCAAATGTGGCTGCTCCAGAGCACCCTGTTCAATTGCCAATGCTTTTCCAAGAAAATCAGCCAAAGGCTGCACCATAAAGTAGAACTACTCCCCAGTTGATGGTGCATCCAGATGCTTTTGGACATGAGCTTGTGTTGTAAATCTACATTCTAATATTTTTCTGACGACTTCTTTTCCCCAAACTGGGCTACGCTAAGAGCCATTAAGGCTTGTGCAGAGCTGCCCTGTCCCCGTGTGCCTGCTGTGATGTGGAGTAGCTAACCCTCCCAGACTTATCTATACAACTTTAATGTCCTGACTATTCTGAGACTCTCCAGATGACATCATGGTCTTGAATACTTGTGGCTCTTTGCAAAAAAGTTCTTCAGTCCCATCTGCCCCATTTGAACTCCTCCGCAGCGACCGGCGAGGTGGAAGTCCTAATGTTTATTTAATAGTTGAGGCCATTTGGACTCTCAGATGTTTGCCTTTGATAATCCCCAGCAATGCAGGGTGTCCTCAAGAGAGTCATGAGAAAGGTACGGCCTGTTTGTATGTACTCACTCTGCCCATCCTGTGACGTGCTAGAAGAAGGCGTTCTCTCAAACAGGATGCCAGCTTCGTAGCAGCAGATGTCCTCTGACCTGGGCAAGGTTCAGCCAGTGTCTGAAAGCTCCAGCTGTCCTGTGAGTAATGAGCAATCAACACATTGATGTATGGTCATGCATTAAAAAAAGTAGTAGACAGCATTTATAAACGTAGTATTTATTATTATAGTATTATTTTTATATTTTATATATTTGTGCAGTGTACAAGTCTTGCTTTGTGATCCCTGAATAAACCAGTTTATGCTCCATAGAGGGGACTCCACATGGGATTGCCGTGTTTAGTTTTGTACAGGCTTGTTCAGAATCTGGTACACTGTTCATTTGCATCAAGTTGAAACTGCTGTTTCTTTCTAGAACAATAAATTGTTATGAATATAAATACATAAGGTGTTTAAATTGAGTGACCACTCGCCCTTCCATCTGCATCTGCCCATACAGCGCCTTTGCTTGCAGAGAACAAAGCAGCTGTGCCCACTCAGGACCCAGGGGTTTGGACAGTGTCAGTCAAACACAGATGGTGGCCAAATGCCAGCGCCTGACCCAGGCTGGGAGAACGGCCTTCAAAGCAGATCTCCTGATGCCTGGCATTGATACAGCCCAGCAAAGGCAACATTATGCAGATTATCTCTCTTCTAGGCCAACTACAAAGGAAAGACTGTTGCAACAGCCGGGGAGAGGGAGAACCCATTAAAATGACAAGCGCACAACCTTTTCCCTCCCTCTTCCCTTTTGCTCTCTCTCTCTCTCTCTCTCTCTCTCTCTCTCTCTCTCTCCTGTGAAGCTTTGCTTTGATGGAAATAAAAACAAAGAAAATGAAGTGCAGGATTGAAGCGCAATGTCTTTGAATCTCATGAAAATGCATGTGGTAAAGTGTATTACCATAGTGTATCAAATCAAATCTGAGAAATACAGATGCTCTTCCACCACCATGCAAAAAAACTGGGGCTTCCAGAGTGGTTTTTTGACCTTGCTTTTTTGTTGTTGATCTGATGGAGAGCTTTGTGAATTTGTTTATTCGAGACATGATTTATGTCCCAAAATATTCATCATTAAATCAGCTGGGTCCTGAACTCAGTGAAAGTAACACACACAGACACTTGCCTGTAAAGTTTTCTTTAGGCGGGCTGTTATAACAGTGTCACGACTCAGCTTTTCTCTCTTCTTATTGAATAATGGCTTTCTGTAGAGGAATGCTCCTATGGAATTTGAAGAAGATAATTCAGAAGATGAACTGAAGTTTTACTTTTACCAGTCTCCTTGGGGAGATTGACTCTTTGCATTTAACCCATCCCTGTTACTGAACAACCACACACACACACACACACACAGCTCCTTCACTTCCTGATCCCCTGTTTTACCTGCTAGTCCTGCAGATTGAAAAGGAAAACATTCCTATCCCAAGTCTTCAATCTTTAATCTTTAAATTTGGGCCATGGCTGCTCTCAAAGATATTCCCTAGATGTAATTTTTTAAACCTCCCAGGTATGATTTAAAGACTCTCTGTAAATGCAGTGTTATCATAACCCATAGCCTTATTTAGCCCATTAAAATTACTCCCTTAGCAGAGTGCCTCAAGGGGTTTGCCATGCCCAAAATTCTCATGGATTCTAGAGGATTGAGGCACTGTAAATAAATACTAAATAAAAGACTGGTCAAACCCAAAAAAAGAAGTGGAATGCAGTGCTGACAGTAGACATACAATCATCGACTGAAGGGGGAAAAAAAAAAAACGCCACATTCCTCTGGCTGGTCTGGAGTGTCCATCAATCTGAGGTGCGGAGGACTCTCCCTGAGCTGTGCAGCTGCCAGGAGCTTTTGTGTTTGCCAGCAACTGTGTGCCAATCTACAGCGATGTCCAGCCTACAGGGCTCGACCCACTGGCTCAGCCCAGAGCCTCCGCCACACCCACCCACTCGCCCACCCACTCACCCGTCCGCCAAACGGGCTCCCACGCTCAAGCACTCAGACTTACACAACCACTAACTGTGGATTAAACAGGAACAACGACCTGAATATAAAATACTTAGCAAACCCATGCCTGTCTTTATCCC